>NW_028283565.1:300000-402500 GCF_059441095.1 Idiotropiscis lumnitzeri | reverse complement strand
CTAAAATCTTTTGTTTCCGAAATACTATATGACGGGGGCGGGGCTTCAAAGTTTTCACTTAAGATTTCCTTCGCCGCAATGGACAAAATGCTTAATAACTCTCATGCACATGCTGCTAAAAATCCAAAACTTCACATGTACATAAAGAGTCGGTACCTGAAGACATCTATATGTTTATATTCTGTTATACACCTTGCGCCAATCAATATCATTTTTTACATTTTGACGTACTGCACGGTGCCCTTTTAACGAATCCGATTGAAAATTGGCTAGAAAAGACTCAAGACATTGATCTTACGCTATCCCTATTTTTGTGACTTTCCTTCGAAGGGCGTGGCTATTGCGGTGCCGCAGAGTCTGATTATTCTCCGTGGCAACAAAAGTTCCTGCAAAATGATTCAGATGATCCATCTTCTCGAAATTTTTCACATTTGAGGATATTCAGGCCCTGAAGACGGCTGCCAACTTATTTTTGATCGCAGTGGTAGCGCCACCAACTGGTTAAAACAAATACAAATTATTTTCGTTGATGTTTTTCTCCGGGCAGGTTCACAAAATCTACCTTATATTTGCTCGGATGAGTGTTTAGGCCTTGAGGATGTCACAATACGAAAGTCTTTCGCCTTCTTCAGAGTGTCACATGATGGTGTCTTGTGGCCCGTCTTTATCAGCTGATGTTCCATGAGGGCGTGACTTACCTGTCACAAGAATGAAGGCAAGTCACGCCCCCCGCTGTCCGTTAACTCCGCCAAGATGCTGGTCCAGGTGGTAGAGAGGATGAAGGCAACCTTGTCTCTGTTCATGGTTTTTATGCCTCGCTTGCAGATCTCAATGGCCTCTCTGATCCAGCGCTGTTGTTTGTTCTCTTCTGTGCGGATGACCCTGCCCTTCTCCCGGTCCATGATGTGGTTTTCCCTTTTGCAGTGGTCAGTGATTGCTGATTTGTAATGTTCATGTTGTGCTTGTTCTTTTACTGCTCTGATTTTTCATTTTTTTGACAGGTAAGTCACACCCTCATGGAACATCAGCTGATAAAGACGGGTCTCAAGACACCATCATGCGACACTCTGAAGAAGGCGAAAGACTCGCCGAAACATGTCAGGTAAAAAATTTACCGAAAACATAATTGTCTGCTTTTAATGAATCTGTCAAATATCAATAATAAGAAGACAAAATGAACCTAATACAAATAAATGAATGCTTAATAACTCCCCTGCACATGCTCCTAAAAATCCAAACCTTCACCTGTAAATAAAATGTCCCGACCTGAAGACATCTTAATGTTATTATTTTGTTATACACACAGCGCCGCCAAGTGGAATCAAAAATTTGTTTTTATTTTAATTTTCACGTACTGCAACGTGCCCTTTTGACGAATCCGACTGAAAATTAGTCAGAAAAGACTCAAGACAATGATCTTACTCTCTGCCGAGTTTTGTGACGTTTTGGCAAAAGGCGTGGCTATTACGGTGCTGAAAAGTCCGATTGTACTTTGTGGCAACAAAAGCTCCGGCAACATGACTCAGATGATCCTATCTTCTCGAAGTTGTACACATTTGAGGATACTTCAGCCCTGAAGACATCTACCAACTTATTTTTCATCGTAGTAGTAGCGCCACCAACTGGTAAAAGCTAATACAAGTTATTTTCTTGGATGTTTTTCTCCGTGCAACTCAACAAGGTCGCCCTCATATATGCTCGGAGGACTGTTTCGGCCATGAGGATGTCACAATACGAAATTCATCCTTTTTCGTGAAAAGTTGTGGGAGTGGCATTGCACTGTTTGGCAATAAAACAACGCTGATTATGAGGTTCTAAATATGAACGACAACTCGTGAAACTTGACACACACATCAGGCAGAGCAAATTTATAAATATTTTATACGTTAGTTGTGCAGCTTTTTTGAAATGGCTCGCCATGGCCCTCGAGAAATGTTCAAAAAAGCAGCCCTGGTTGAGTGTTTCACCTCGCTTTTTGTAAATTTTATGGAGTACAGTGAACCCTTGGTTATCGCGGTTAATGGGGACCGAGACCACCCGCGGAAACTGAAAATCCGCGGAGTAGCGGCGCACCATCAAAAATGCTTAAAAGAAAATACAATATATATAATAAATATATATATATATATATATATATATATATATATATATATATATATATATATATATATATATATATATATATATATATATATATATATATATATATATATATATATATATATATATATATATATATATATATATATATATATATATATATATATATATATATATATATATATATATATATATATACGGGGGGAGAGAGAGAGAGAGAGTGAAATTAATGTTATAACAAAAAAAACAAATTATTATTAAAACGTATTATTTTTTTATTCCCCAGCCATTCTTTTTGTATTTATTTAATTACTCCGACTTTTACCTGCTGGTACGCCGTCCGGTGTGCCCTGTGAAATGAAAGGTGGCATTCTTTATTTATTTATTCTTTTATACATTCATAACTGACAGCTTCGCGCTCCGCTCGTGCCCGGGCGGAAGAGGTGCTCCAATTCGGCTTAACTGTGACACACACCCGCCCTCCTCCCCCGGAGCTTCCATTCGGTTAAACTTAGGGGCCGCTTGGCACCGCCCGTGCCCGGGGAAGGTGCTCCTCTTCGGCTTACTGTGACGCGAGCATGCCCTCCTCCTCCGGAGCTTCCATTCGGTTAAACTTAGGGGCCGCTTGGAACCGCCCGTGCCCGGGGAAGGTGCTCCTCTTCGGCTTACTGTGACGCGAGCATGCCCTCCTCCTCCGGAGCTTCCATTCGGTTAAACTTAGGGGCCGCTTGGCACCGCCCGTGCCCGGGGAAGGTTCTCCTCTACGGCTTAACTGCCACGCACGCCGGCCGGAGCTCTGGTACTGTCCGAACCGCGCGAAACGTCGCCACCGATCGTGTCCGGGGGAACGTGCTCTTCTTCGTCCACTCTCCTCTTCGCCCACGCTCTTCTTCGGCGCACACCGGCCGTCTAACCGCTCCAGCGCCCCGTCGTGCCGCTCGGCGAAACTACAATGCCCCCGAATATTTTTTAGACCCGCGAAGCACTGAACCCGCGAAAGGTGAACCGCCAAGTAGCGAGGGTTCACTGTATGTATAAGACCAAGACCTACAAAAAAGTCTCTTGGAGCAATGAGCTAGGTTTTACAGGAAGTCGGCCATTTTGAATTTACTTAAAAGGGGGCGGGTCACCACAATGGACTTTGTGTAGAAATTATTATTGGGGCCCGAGCAGCGACCGCGGCGAGGTCCCTATTGTTTTTGTAGAAATTATTATTAGGGCCCGAGCAGCGACCGCTACGAGGTCCCCATTGTTTTTGTGGAAATTATTATTATTATTATTATTAGGGCCCGAGCAGTGACCGCTGCGAGGTCCCTATTGTTTTTCTAGAAATTGTTATTAGGGCCCGAGCTGCGACGGCTGCGAGGTCCCTATTGTTTTTGTAGAAAATATTATTACTTTTATTATTATTATTATTATTAGGGCCTGAGCAGCGACCGCTGCGAAGTCCCTATTGTTTTTGTAGAAATTATTATTATCATTATTTTTCCGATTGTTCGATCGCATTTTTGACCCCCGAAACATGCACAAAAATTCACCAAACTTGGCAGTCTCATCGGGCATGGCGAAAAATTTGATATTTTAACGTCTAATATGAACAGGAAGTGAGTTATGAATTTTTGAAAGTCCGACTTTTGCCCTTTTTTGCATGTTTACAGGGGTCATTCTTTTGCACCCTGATCCTAAAGGCTTCATCTGATTGCCTTAAAATTCTGTCTGTAGCATCTTAAGACCTGGGACAAACACTGGGACTAAAATTTTTTGTTTCCGAAATACTTTATGACGGGGGCGGGGCTTCGAAGTTTTCACTTAAGATTTCCTTCGCCGCAATGGACAAAATGCTTAATAACTCTCTTGCACATGCTGCTAAAAATCCAAAACTTCACATGTACATAAAGAGTCGGTACCTGAAGACATCTATATGTTTATATTCAGTTATACACCTTGCGCCAATCAATATAATTTTTTACATTTTGACGTACTGCACGGTGCCCTTTTAACGAATCCGATTGAAAATTGGCTAGAAAAGACTCAAGACATTGATCTTACTCTATCCCTATTTTTGTGACTTTCCTTCGAAGGGCGTGGCTATTACGGTGCCGCAGAGTCTGATTATTCTCCGTGGCAACAAAAGTTCCTGCAAAATGATTCAGATGATCCATCTTCTCGAAATTTTTCACATTTGAGGATATTCAGGCCCTGAAGACGGCTGCCAACTTATTTTTGATCGCAGTGGTAGCGCCACCAACTGGTTAAAACAAATACAAATTATTTTCGTTGATGTTTTTCTCCGGGCAGGTTAACAAAATCTACCTTATATTTGCTCGGATGAGTGTTTAGGCCTTGAGGATGTCACAATACGAAAGTCTTTCGCCTTCTTCAGAGTGTCACATGATGGTGTCTTGTGGCCCGTCTTTATCAGCTGATGTTCCATGAGGGCGTGACTTACCTGTCACAAGAATGAAGGCAAGTCACGCCCCCCGCTGTCCGTTAACTCCGCCAAGATGCTGCTCCAGGTGGTAGAGAGGATGAAGGCTCCCTTGTCTCTGTTCATGGTTTTTATGCCTCGCTTGCAGATCTCAATGGCCTCTCTGATCCAGCGCTGTTGTTTGTTCTCTTCGGTGCCGATGACCCTGCCCTTCTCCCGGTCCATGATGTGGTTTTCCCTTTTGCAGTGGTCAGTGATTGCTGATTTGTAATGTTCATGTTGTGCTTGTTCTTTTACTGCTCTGATTTTTCATTTTTTTGACAGGTAAGTCACACCCTCATGGAACATCAGCTGATAAAGACGGGTCTCAAGACACCATCATGCGACACTCTGAAGAAGGCGAAAGACTCGCCGAAACATGTCAGGTAAAAAATTTTACCGAAAACATAATTGTCTGCTTTTAATGAATCTGTCAAATATCAATAATAAGAAGACAAAATGAACCTAATACAAATAAATGAATGCTTAATAACTCCCCTGCACATGCTCCTAAAAATCCAAACATTCACCTGTAAATAAAATGTCCCGACCTGAAGACATCTTAATGTTATTATTTTGTTATACACACAGCGCCGCCAAGTGGAATCAAAAATTTGTTTTTATTTTAATTTTCACGTACTGCACGGTGCCCTTTTGACGAATCCGACTGAAAATTAGTCAGAAAAGACTCAAGACAATGATCTTACTCTCTGCCGAGTTTTGTGACGTTTTGGCAAAAGGCGTGGCAATTACGGTGCTGAAAAGTCCGATTGTACTTTGTGGCAACAAAAGCTCCGGCAACATGACTCAGATGATCCTATCTTCTCGAAGTTGTACACATTTGAGGATACTTCAGCCCTGAAGACATCTACCAACTTATTTTTCATCGTAGTAGTAGCGCCACCAACTGGTAAAAGCTAATACAAGTTATTTTCTTGGATGTTTTTCTCCGTGCAACTCAACAAGGTCGCCCTCATATATGCTCGGAGGACTGTTTCGGCCATGAGGATGTCACAATACGAAATTCATCCTTTTTCGTGAAAAGTTGTGGGAGTGGCATTGCACTTTTTGGCAATAAAACAACGCTGATTATGAGGTTCTAAATATGAACGACAACTCGTGAAACTTGAGACACACATCAGGCAGAGCAAATTTATCAATATTTTATACGTTAGTTGTGCAGCTTTTTTGAAATGGCTCGCCATGGCCCTCGAGAAATGTTCAAAAAAGCAGCCCTGGTTGAGTGTTTCACCTCGCTTTTTGTAAATTTTATGGAGTACAGTGAACCCTCAGTTATCGCGGTTAATGGGGACCGAGACCACCCGCGGAAACTGAAAATCCGCGAAGTAGCGGCGCACCTTCAAAAATGCTTAAAAGAAAATACAATATATATAATAAATATAGAATAGAATAGAAATAGAATAGAAATCCCTTTATTGTCATTGTACTCAAGTGTGCAACGAGATTAGAGGTGTATATATATATATGTATATATATATATGTATATATATATATGTATATATATATATGTATATATATATATGTATATATATATATGTATATATATATATGTATATATATATATGTATATATAGATATGTATATATAGATATGTATATATAGATATGTATATATATATGTATATATAGATATGTATATATATATGTATATATATATGTATATATATATGTATATATATATATGTATATATATATATATGTATATATATATATGTATATATATATATGTATATATATATATGTATATATATATATGTATATGTATATATATATATATATATATATATATATATACGGGGAGAGAGAGAGAGAGAGAGAGTGAAATTCATGTTATAACAAAAAAAACAAATTATTATTAAAACGTATTATTTTTTTATTCCCCAGCCATTCTTTTTGTATTTATTTAATTACTCCGACTTTTACCTGCTGGTACGCCGTCCGGTGTTCCCTGTGAAATGAAAGGTGGCATTCTTTATTTATTTATTTATTTATTCATTTATTCATTCATAACTGACAGCTTCGCGCTCCGTTCGTGCCCGGGCGGAAGAGGTGTTCCAATTCGGCTTAACTGTGACACACGCCCGCCCTCCTCCCCCGGAGCTTCCATTCGGTTAAACTTAGGGGCCGCTTGGCACCGCCCGTGCCCGGGGAAGGTGCTCCTCTTCGGCTTACTGTGACGCGAGCATGCCCGCCTCCTCCGGAGCTTCCATTCGGTTAAACTTAGGGGCCGCTTGGAACCGCCCGTGCCCGGCGAAGGTGCTCCTCTTCGGCTTACTGTGACGCGAGCATGCCCTCCTCCTCCGGAGCTTCCATTTGGTTAAACTTAGGGGCCGCTTGGAACCGCCCGTGCCCGGGGAAGGTGCTCCTCTTCGGCTTACTGTGACGCGAGCATGCCCTCCTCCTCCAGAGCTTCCATTCGGTTAAACTTAGGGGCCGCTTGGCACCGCCCGTGCCCGGGGACGGTGCTCCTCTACGGCTTAACTGCCACGCACGCCGGCCGGAGCCCTGGTACGGTCCGAACCGCGCGAAACGTCGCCACCGATCGTGTCCGGGGGAACGTGCTCTTCTTCGTCCACTCTCCTCTTCGCCCACGCTCTTCTTCGGCGCACGCCGGCCGTCTAACCGCTCCAGCGCCCGTCGTGCCGCTCGGCGAAACTACAATGCCCCCGAATATTTTTTATACCCGCGAAGCACTGAACCCGCGAAAGGTGAACCGCGAAGTAGCGAGGGTTCACTGTATGTATAAGACCAAGACCTACAAAAAAGTCTCTTGGAGCAATAAGCTAGGTTTTACAGGAAGTCGGCCATTTTGAATTTACTTAAAAGGGGGCGGGTCACCACAATGGACTTTGTGTAGAAATTATTATTGGGGCCCGAGCAGCGACCGCGGCGAGGTCCCTATTGTTTATGTAGAAATTATTATTAGGGCCCGAGCAGCGACCGCTACGAGGTCCCCATTGTTTTTGTGGAAATTATTATTATTATTATTATTAGGGCCCGAGCAGTGACCGCTGCGAGGTCCCTATCGTTTTTCTAGAAATTGTTATTAGGGCCCGAGCTGCGACGGCTGCGAGGTCCCTATTGTTTTTGTAGAAAATATTATTACTTTTATTATTATTATTATTATTATTATTAGGGCCTGAGCAGCGACCGCTGCGAAGTCGCTATTGTTTTTGTTGAAATTATTATTATTATTATTTTTCCGATTGTTCGATCGCATTTTTGACCCCCGAAACATGCACAAAAACTCACCAAACTTGGCAGTCTCATCGGGCATGGTGAAAAATTTGATATTTTAACGTCTAATATGAACAGGAAGTGAGTTATGAATTTTTGAAAGTCCGACTTTTGCCCTTTTTTGCATGTTTACAGGGGTCATTCTTTTGCACCCTGATCCTAAAGGCTTCATCTGATTGCCTTAAAATTCTGTCTGTAGCATCTTAAGACCTGGGACAAACACTGGGGCTAAAATCTTTTGTTTCCGAAATACTATATGACGGGGGCGGGGCTTCAAAGTTTTCACTTAAGATTTCCTTCGCCGCAATGGACAAAATGCTTAATAACTCTCATGCACATGCTGCTAAAAATCCAAAACTTCACATGTACATAAAGAGTCGGTACCTGAAGACATCTATATGTTTATATTCTGTTATACACCTTGCGCCAATCAATATCATTTTTTACATTTTGACGTACTGCACGGTGCCCTTTTAACGAATCCGATTGAAAATTGGCTAGAAAAGACTCAAGACATTGATCTTACGCTATCCCTATTTTTGTGACTTTCCTTCGAAGGGCGTGGCTATTGCGGTGCCGCAGAGTCTGATTATTCTCCGTGGCAACAAAAGTTCCTGCAAAATGATTCAGATGATCCATCTTCTCGAAATTTTTCACATTTGAGGATATTCAGGCCCTGAAGACGGCTGCCAACTTATTTTTGATCGCAGTGGTAGCGCCACCAACTGGTTAAAACAAATACAAATTATTTTCGTTGATGTTTTTCTCCGGGCAGGTTCACAAAATCTACCTTATATTTGCTCGGATGAGTGTTTAGGCCTTGAGGATGTCACAATACGAAAGTCTTTCGCCTTCTTCAGAGTGTCACATGATGGTGTCTTGTGGCCCGTCTTTATCAGCTGATGTTCCATGAGGGCGTGACTTACCTGTCACAAGAATGAAGGCAAGTCACGCCCCCCGCTGTCCGTTAACTCCGCCAAGATGCTGGTCCAGGTGGTAGAGAGGATGAAGGCAACCTTGTCTCTGTTCATGGTTTTTATGCCTCGCTTGCAGATCTCAATGGCCTCTCTGATCCAGCGCTGTTGTTTGTTCTCTTCTGTGCGGATGACCCTGCCCTTCTCCCGGTCCATGATGTGGTTTTCCCTTTTGCAGTGGTCAGTGATTGCTGATTTGTAATGTTCATGTTGTGCTTGTTCTTTTACTGCTCTGATTTTTCATTTTTTTGACAGGTAAGTCACACCCTCATGGAACATCAGCTGATAAAGACGGGTCTCAAGACACCATCATGCGACACTCTGAAGAAGGCGAAAGACTCGCCGAAACATGTCAGGTAAAAAATTTACCGAAAACATAATTGTCTGCTTTTAATGAATCTGTCAAATATCA
The DNA here is from genome assembly GCF_059441095.1 of Idiotropiscis lumnitzeri. NCBI lineage: Eukaryota > Metazoa > Chordata > Actinopteri > Syngnathiformes > Syngnathidae > Idiotropiscis > Idiotropiscis lumnitzeri. The sequence continues at coordinate 393,290 of NW_028283565.1, read as the reverse complement.
ATAATAAGAAGACAAAATGAACCTAATACAAATAAATGAATGCTTAATAACTCCCCTGCACATGCTCCTAAAAATCCAAACCTTCACCTGTAAATAAAATGTCCCGACCTGAAGACATCTTAATGTTATTATTTTGTTATACACACAGCGCCGCCAAGTGGAATCAAAAATTTGTTTTTATTTTAATTTTCACGTACTGCAACGTGCCCTTTTGACGAATCCGACTGAAAATTAGTCAGAAAAGACTCAAGACAATGATCTTACTCTCTGCCGAGTTTTGTGACGTTTTGGCAAAAGGCGTGGCTATTACGGTGCTGAAAAGTCCGATTGTACTTTGTGGCAACAAAAGCTCCGGCAACATGACTCAGATGATCCTATCTTCTCGAAGTTGTACACATTTGAGGATACTTCAGCCCTGAAGACATCTACCAACTTATTTTTCATCGTAGTAGTAGCGCCACCAACTGGTAAAAGCTAATACAAGTTATTTTCTTGGATGTTTTTCTCCGTGCAACTCAACAAGGTCGCCCTCATATATGCTCGGAGGACTGTTTCGGCCATGAGGATGTCACAATACGAAATTCATCCTTTTTCGTGAAAAGTTGTGGGAGTGGCATTGCACTGTTTGGCAATAAAACAACGCTGATTATGAGGTTCTAAATATGAACGACAACTCGTGAAACTTGACACACACATCAGGCAGAGCAAATTTATAAATATTTTATACGTTAGTTGTGCAGCTTTTTTGAAATGGCTCGCCATGGCCCTCGAGAAATGTTCAAAAAAGCAGCCCTGGTTGAGTGTTTCACCTCGCTTTTTGTAAATTTTATGGAGTACAGTGAACCCTTGGTTATCGCGGTTAATGGGGACCGAGACCACCCGCGGAAACTGAAAATCCGCGGAGTAGCGGCGCACCATCAAAAATGCTTAAAAGAAAATACAATATATATAATAAATATATATATATATATATATATATATATATATATATATATATATATATATATATATATATATATATATATATATATATATATATATATATATATATATATATATATATATATACGGGGGGAGAGAGAGAGAGAGAGTGAAATTAATGTTATAACAAAAAAAACAAATTATTATTAAAACGTATTATTTTTTTATTCCCCAGCCATTCTTTTTGTATTTATTTAATTACTCCGACTTTTACCTGCTGGTACGCCGTCCGGTGTGCCCTGTGAAATGAAAGGTGGCATTCTTTATTTATTTATTCTTTTATACATTCATAACTGACAGCTTCGCGCTCCGCTCGTGCCCGGGCGGAAGAGGTGCTCCAATTCGGCTTAACTGTGACACACACCCGCCCTCCTCCCCCGGAGCTTCCATTCGGTTAAACTTAGGGGCCGCTTGGCACCGCCCGTGCCCGGGGAAGGTGCTCCTCTTCGGCTTACTGTGACGCGAGCATGCCCTCCTCCTCCGGAGCTTCCATTCGGTTAAACTTAGGGGCCGCTTGGAACCGCCCGTGCCCGGGGAAGGTGCTCCTCTTCGGCTTACTGTGACGCGAGCATGCCCTCCTCCTCCGGAGCTTCCATTCGGTTAAACTTAGGGGCCGCTTGGCACCGCCCGTGCCCGGGGAAGGTTCTCCTCTACGGCTTAACTGCCACGCACGCCGGCCGGAGCTCTGGTACTGTCCGAACCGCGCGAAACGTCGCCACCGATCGTGTCCGGGGGAACGTGCTCTTCTTCGTCCACTCTCCTCTTCGCCCACGCTCTTCTTCGGCGCACACCGGCCGTCTAACCGCTCCAGCGCCCCGTCGTGCCGCTCGGCGAAACTACAATGCCCCCGAATATTTTTTAGACCCGCGAAGCACTGAACCCGCGAAAGGTGAACCGCCAAGTAGCGAGGGTTCACTGTATGTATAAGACCAAGACCTACAAAAAAGTCTCTTGGAGCAATGAGCTAGGTTTTACAGGAAGTCGGCCATTTTGAATTTACTTAAAAGGGGGCGGGTCACCACAATGGACTTTGTGTAGAAATTATTATTGGGGCCCGAGCAGCGACCGCGGCGAGGTCCCTATTGTTTTTGTAGAAATTATTATTAGGGCCCGAGCAGCGACCGCTACGAGGTCCCCATTGTTTTTGTGGAAATTATTATTATTATTATTATTAGGGCCCGAGCAGTGACCGCTGCGAGGTCCCTATTGTTTTTCTAGAAATTGTTATTAGGGCCCGAGCTGCGACGGCTGCGAGGTCCCTATTGTTTTTGTAGAAAATATTATTACTTTTATTATTATTATTATTATTAGGGCCTGAGCAGCGACCGCTGCGAAGTCCCTATTGTTTTTGTAGAAATTATTATTATCATTATTTTTCCGATTGTTCGATCGCATTTTTGACCCCCGAAACATGCACAAAAATTCACCAAACTTGGCAGTCTCATCGGGCATGGCGAAAAATTTGATATTTTAACGTCTAATATGAACAGGAAGTGAGTTATGAATTTTTGAAAGTCCGACTTTTGCCCTTTTTTGCATGTTTACAGGGGTCATTCTTTTGCACCCTGATCCTAAAGGCTTCATCTGATTGCCTTAAAATTCTGTCTGTAGCATCTTAAGACCTGGGACAAACACTGGGGCTAAAATTTTTTGTTTCCGAAATACTATATGAACGGGGGCGGGGCTTCGAAGTTTTCACTTAAGATTTCCTTCGCCGCAATGGACAAAATGCTTAATAACTCTCCTGCACATGCTGCTAAAAATCCAAAACTTCACATGTACATAAAGAGTCGGTACCTGAAGACATCTATATGTTTATATTCAGTTATACACCTTGCGCCAATCAATATCATTTTTTACATTTTGACGTACTGCACGGTGCCCTTTTAACGAATCCGATTGAAAATTGGCTAGAAAAGACTCAAGACATTGATCTTACTCTATCCCTATTTTTGTGACTTTCCTTCGAAGGGCGTGGCTATTACGGTGCCGCAGAGTCTGATTATTCTCCGTGGCAACAAAAGTTCCTGCAAAATGATTCAGATGATCCATCTTCTCGAAATTTTTCACATTTGAGGATATTCAGGCCCTGAAGACGGCTGCCAACTTATTTTTGATCGGATGAGTGTTTAGGCCTTGAGGATGTCACAATACGAAAGTCTTTCGCCTTCTTCAGAGTGTCACATGATGGTGTCTTGTGGGCCCGTCTTTATCAGCTGATGTTCCATGAGGGCGTGACTTACCTGTCACAAGAATGAAGGCAAGTCACGCCCCCCGCTGTCCGTTCACTCCGCCAAGATGCTGCTCCAGGTGGTAGAGAGGATGAAGGCTCCCTTGTCTCTGTTCATGGTTTTTATGCCTCGCTTGCAGATCTCAATGGCCTCTCTGATCCAGCGCTGTTGTTTGTTCTCTTCGGTGCGGATGACCCTGCCCTTCTCCCGGTCCATGATGTGGTTTTCCCTTTTGCAGTGGTCAGTGATTGCTGATTTGTAATGTTCATGTTGTGCTTGTTCTTTTACTGCTCTGATTTTTCATTTTTTTGACAGGTAAGTCACACCCTCATGGAACATCAGCTGATAAAGACGGGTCTCAAGACACCATCATGCGACACTCTGAAGAAGGCGAAAGACTCGCCGAAACATGTCAGGTAAAAAATTAACCTAAAACATAATTGTCTGCTTTTAATGAATCAGTCAAATATCAATAATAAGAAGACAAAATGAACCTAATACAAATAAATGAATGCTTAATAACGCCCCTGCACATGCTCCTAAAAATCCAAACCTTCACCTGTAAATAAAACGTCCCGACCTGAAGACATCTTAATGTTATTATTTTGTTATACACACAGCGCCGCCAAGTGGAATCAAAAATGTGTTTTTATTTTAATTTTCACGTACTGCACGGTGCCCTTTTGACGAATCCGACTGAAAATTAGTCAGAAAAGACTCAAGACAATGATCTTACTCTCTGCCGAATTTTGTGACGTTTTGGCAAAAGGCGTGGCTATTACGGTGCTGAAAAATCCGATTGTACTTTGTGGCAACAAAAGCTCCGGCAACATGACTCAGATGATCCTATCTTCTCGAAGTTGTACACATTTGAGGATACTTCAGCCCTGAAGACATCTACCAACTTATTTTTCATCGTAGTAGTAGCGCCACCAACTGGTAAAAGCTAATACAAGTTATTTTCTTGGATGTTTTTCTCCGTGCAACTCAACAAGGTCGCCCTCATATATGCTCGGATGACTGTTTCGGCCATGAGGATGTCACAATACGAAATTCATCCTTTTTCGTGAAAAGTTGTGGGAGTGGCATTGCACTGTTCGGCAATAAAACAACGCTGATTATGAGGTTCTAAATATGAACGACAACTCGTGAAACTTTACACACACATCAGGCAGAGCAAATTTATCAATATTTTATACGTTAGTTGTGCAGCTTTTTTTAAATGGCTCGCCATGGCCCTCGAGAAATGTTAAAAAAAGCAGCCCTGGTTGAGTGTTTCACCTTGCTTTTTGTAAATTTTATGGAGTACAGTGAACCCTCGGTTATCGCGGTTAATGGGGACAGAGACCACCCGCGAAAACTGAAAATCCGCGAAGTAGCGGCGCACCTTCAAAAATGCTTAAAAAAAATACAATATATATAATAATATATATATATATATATATATATATATATATATATATATATATATATATATATAGACAGAGAGAGAGAGTGAAATTCATGTTATAACAAAAAAAACAAATTATTATTAAAACGTATTATTTTTTTATTCCCCAGCCATTCTTTTTGTATTTATTTAATTACTCCGACTTTTACCTGCTGGTACGCCGTCCGGTGTGCCCTGTGAAATGAAAGGTGGCATTCTTTATTTATTTATTTATTTATTCATTTATTCATTCATAACTGACAGCTTCGCGCTCCGTTCGTGCCCGGGCGGAAGAGGTGTTCCAATTCGGCTTTACTGTGACACACGCCCGCCCTCCTGCCCCGGAGCTTCCATTCGGTTAAACTTAGGGGCCGCTTGGCACCGCCCGTGCCCGGGGAAGGTGCTCCTCTTCGGCTTACTGTGACGCGAGCATGCCCGCCTCCTCCGGAGCTTCCATTCGGTTAAACTTAGGGGCCGCTTGGAACCGCCCGTGCCCGGGGAAGGTGCTCCTCTTTGGCTTACTGTGACGCGAGCATGCCCTCCTCCTCCGGAGCTTCCATTCGGTTAAACTTAGGGGCCGCTTGGCACCGCCCGTGCCCGGGGAAGGTGCTCCTCTACGGCTTAACTGCCACGCACGCCGGCCGGAGCTCTGGTACGGTCCGAACCGCGCGAAACGTCGCCACCGATCGTGTCCGGGGGAACGTGCTCTTCTTCGTCCACTCTCCTCTTCGCCCACGCTCTTCTTCGGCGCACGCCGGCCGTCTAACCGCTCCAGCGCCCGTCGTGCCGCTCGGCGAAACTACAATGCCCCCGAATATTTTTTATACCCGCGAAGCACTGAACCCGCGAAAGGTGAACCGCGAAGTAGCGAGGGTTCACCGTATGTATAAGACCAAGACCTACAAAAAAGTCTCTTGGAGCAATGAGCTAGGTTTTACAGGAAGTCGGCCATTTTGAATTTACTTAAAAGGGGCGGGTCACCACAATGGACTTTGTGTAGAAATTATTATAGGACCAATAGACTGAGAAACAGTTTCTTTCCCAGAGCCATCTCCATACTGAACTCTCACACACACACGAGACCACCCTAACCTCGCAAAACAGCATTGTGATGTGTTTCTATATGCCCTATTCAGCACTGAATTCCATTGCACTGTCTTCTTTATTTATCTAATTTATATATTTGTCTGTATTATTGTTGTATTGCACTGGAGAGGGGAGCCCTCTAATCTCGTTGCACACTTGAGTACAATGACAATAAAGGGATTTCTATTTCTATTTCTATTTCTATTATTGGGGCCCGAGCAGCGACCGCGGCGAGGTCCCTATTGTTTATGTAGAAATTATTATTAGGGCCCGAGCAGCGACCGCTACGAGGTCCCCATTGTTTTTGTGGAAATTATTATTATTTTTATTATTATTATTATTAGGGCCCGAGCAGTGACCGCTGCGAGGTCCCTATTGTTTTTCTAGAAATTGTTATTAGGGCCCAAGCTGCGACGGCTGCGAGGTCCCTACTGTTTTTGTAGAAAATATTATTACTTTTATTATTATTATTATTATTATTATTATTATTAGGGCCTGAGCAGCGACCGCTGCGAAGTCCCTATTGTTTTTGTAGAAATTATTATTATTATTATTTTTCCGATTGTTCGATTGCATTTTTGTCCCCCGAAACATGCACAAAAATTCACCAAACTTGGCAGTCTCATCGGGCATGGCGAAAAATTTGATATTTTAACGTCTAATATGAACAGGAAGTGAGTTATGAATTTTTGAAAGTCCGACTTTTGCCCTTTTTTGCATGTTTACAGGGGTCATTCTTTTGCACCCTGATCCTAAAGGCTTCATCTGATTGCCTTAAAATTCTGTCTGTAGCATCTTAAGACCTGGGACAAACACTGGGACTAAAATTTTTTGTTTCCGAAATACTATATGACGGGGGCGGGGCTTCGAAGTTTTCACTTAAGATTTCCTTCGCCGCAATGGACAAAATGCTTAATAACTCTCTTGCACATGCTGCTAAAAATCCAAAACTTCACATGTACATAAAGAGTCGGTACCTGAAGACATCTATATGTTTATATTCAGTTATACACCTTGCGCCAATCAATATCATTTTTTACATTTTGACGTACTGCACGGTGCCCTTTTAACGAATCCGATTGAAAATTGGCTAGAAAAGACTCAAGACATTGATCTTACTCTATCCCTATTTTTGTGACTTTCCTTCGAAGGGCGTGGCTATTACGGTGCCGCAGAGTCTGATTATTCTCCGTGGCAACAAAAGTTCCTGCAAAATGATTCAGATGATCCATCTTCTCGAAATTTTTCACATTTGAGGATATTCAGGCCCTGAAGACGGCTGCCAACTTATTTTTGATCGCAGTGGTAGCGCCACCAACTGGTTAAAACAAATACAAATTATTTTCGTTGATGTTTTTCTCCGGGCAGGTTAACAAAATCTACCTTATATTTGCTCGGATGAGTGTTTAGGCCTTGAGGATGTCACAATACGAAAGTCTTTCGCCTTCTTCAGAGTGTCACATGATGGTGTCTTGTGGCCCGTCTTTATCAGCTGATGTTCCATGAGGGCGTGACTTACCTGTCACAAGAATGAAGGCAAGTCACGCCCCCCGCTGTCCGTTAACTCCGCCAAGATGCTGCTCCAGGTGGTAGAGAGGATGAAGGCTCCCTTGTCTCTGTTCATGGTTTTTATGCCTCGCTTGCAGATCTCAATGGCCTCTCTGATCCAGCGCTGTTGTTTGTTCTCTTCGGTGCCGATGACCCTGCCCTTCTCCCGGTCCATGATGTGGTTTTCCCTTTTGCAGTGGTCAGTGATTGCTGATTTGTAATGTTCATGTTGTGCTTGTTCTTTTACTGCTCTGATTTTTCATTTTTTTGACAGGTAAGTCACACCCTCATGGAACATCAGCTGATAAAGACGGGTCTCAAGACACCATCATGCGACACTCTGAAGAAGGCGAAAGACTCGCCGAAACATGTCAGGTAAAAAATTTTACCGAAAACATAATTGTCTGCTTTTAATGAATCTGTCAAATATCAATAATAAGAAGACAAAATGAACCTAATACAAATAAATGAATGCTTAATAACTCCCCTGCACATGCTCCTAAAAATCCAAACATTCACCTGTAAATAAAATGTCCCGACCTGAAGACATCTTAATGTTATTATTTTGTTATACACACAGCGCCGCCAAGTGGAATCAAAAATGTGTTTTTATTTTAATTTTCACGTACTGCACGGTGCCCTTTTGACGAATCCGACTGAAAATTAGTCAGAAAAGACTCAAGACAATGATCTTACTCTCTGCCGAATTTTGTGACGTTTTGGCAAAAGGCGTGGCTATTACGGTGCTGAAAAATCCGATTGTACTTTGTGGCAACAAAAGCTCCGGCAACATGACTCAGATGATCCTATCTTCTCGAAGTTGTACACATTTGAGGATACTTCAGCCCTGAAGACATCTACCAACTTATTTTTCATCGTAGTAGTAGCGCCACCAACTGGTAAAAGCTAATACAAGTTATTTTCTTGGATGTTTTTCTCCGTGCAACTCAACAAGGTCGCCCTCATATATGCTCGGATGACTGTTTCGGCCATGAGGATGTCACAATACGAAATTCATCCTTTTTCGTGAAAAGTTGTGGGAGTGGCATTGCACTGTTCGGCAATAAAACAACGCTGATTATGAGGTTCTAAATATGAACGACAACTCGTGAAACTTTACACACACATCAGGCAGAGCAAATTTATCAATATTTTATACGTTAGTTGTGCAGCTTTTTTGAAATGGCTCGCCATGGCCCTCGAGAAATGTTAAAAAAAGCAGCCCTGGTTGAGTGTTTCACCTTGCTTTTTGTAAATTTTATGGAGTACAGTGAACCCTCGGTTATCGCGGTTAATGGGGACAGAGACCACCCGCGAAAACTGAAAATCCGCGAAGTAGCGGCGCACCTTCAAAAATGCTTAAAAAAAAATACAATATATATAATAAATATATATATATATATATATTTATTTATTTATTTATTCATTTATTCATTCATAACTGACAGCTTCGCGCTCCGTTCGTGCCCGGGCGGAAGAGGTGTTCCAATTCGGCTTAACTGTGACACACGCCCGCCCTCCTCCCCCGGAGCTTCCATTCGGTTAAACTTAGGGGCCGCTTGGCACCGCCCGTGCCCGGGGAAGGTGCTCCTCTTCGGCTTACTGTGACGCGAGCATGCCCTCCTCCTCCGGAGCTTCCATTTGGTTAAACTTAGGGGCCGCTTGGAACCGCCCGTGCCCGGGGAAGGTGTTCCTCTTCGGCTTACTGTGACGCGAGCATGCCCTCCTCCTCCAGAGCTTCCATTCGGTTAAACTTAGGGGCCGCTTGGCACCGCCCGTGCCCGGGGACGGTGCTCCTCTACGGCTTAACTGCCACGCACGCCGTCCGGAGCCCTGGTACGGTCCCGAACCGCGCGAAACGTCGCCACCGATCGTGTCCGGGGGAACGTGCTCTTCTTCGTCCACTCTCCTCTTCGCCCACGCTCTTCTTCGGCGCACGCCGGCCGTCTAACCGCTCCAGCGCCCGTCGTGCCGCTCGGCGAAACTACAATGCCCCCGAATATTTTTTATACCCGCGAAGCACTGAACCCGCGAAAGGTGAACCGCGAAGTAGCGAGGGTTCACTGTATGTATAAGACCAAGACCTACAAAAAAGTCTCTTGGAGCAATAAGCTAGGTTTTACAGGAAGTCGGCCATTTTGAATTTACTTAAAAGGGGGCGGGTCACCACAATGGACTTTGTGTAGAAATTATTATTGGGGCCCGAGCAGCGACCGCGGCGAGGTCCCTATTGTTTATGTAGAAATTATTATTAGGGCCCGAGCAGCGACCGCTACGAGGTCCCCATTGTTTTTGTGGAAATTATTATTATTATTATTATTAGGGCCCGAGCAGTGACCGCTGCGAGGTCCCTATCGTTTTTCTAGAAATTGTTATTAGGGCCCGAGCTGCGACGGCTGCGAGGTCCCTATTGTTTTTGTAGAAAATATTATTACATTTATTATTATTATTATTATTATTATTAGGGCCTGAGCAGCGACCGCTGCGAAGTGGCTATTGTTTTTGTTGAAATTATTATTATTATTATTTTTCCGATTGTTCGATCGCATTTTTGACCCCCGAAACATGCACAAAAACTCACCAAACTTGGCAGTCTCATCGGGCATGGTGAAAAATTTGATATTTTAACGTCTAATATGAACAGGAAGTGAGTTATGAATTTTTGAAAGTCCGACTTTTGCCCTTTTTTGCATGTTTACAGGGGTCATTCTTTTGCACCCTGATCCTAAAGGCTTCATCTGATTGCCTTAAAATTCTGTCTGTAGCATCTTAAGACCTGGGACAAACACTGGGGCTAAAATCTTTTGTTTCCGAAATACTATATGACGGGGGCGGGGCTTCAAAGTTTTCACTTAAGATTTCCTTCGCCGCAATGGACAAAATGCTTAATAACTCTCATGCACATGCTGCTAAAAATCCAAAACTTCACATGTACATAAAGAGTCGGTACCTGAAGACATCTATATGTTTATATTCTGTTATACACCTTGCGCCAATCAATATAATTTTTTACATTTTGACGTACTGCACGGTGCCCTTTTAACGAATCCGATTGAAAATTGGCTAGAAAAGACTCAAGACATTGATCTTACGCTATCCCTATTTTTGTGACTTTCCTTCGAAGGGCGTGGCTATTGCGGTGCCGCAGAGTCTGATTATTCTCCGTGGCAACAAAAGTTCCTGCAAAATGATTCAGATGATCCATCTTCTCGAAATTTTTCACATTTGAGGATATTCAGGCCCTGAAGACGGCTGCCAACTTATTTTTGATCGCAGTGGTAGCGCCACCAACTGGTTAAAACAAATACAAATTATTTTCGTTGATGTTTTTCTCCGGGCAGGTTCACAAAATCTACCTTATATTTGCTCGGATGAGTGTTTAGGCCTTGAGGATGTCACAATACGAAAGTCTTTCGCCTTCTTCAGAGTGTCACATGATGGTGTCTTGTGGCCCGTCTTTATCAGCTGATGTTCCATGAGGGCGTGACTTACCTGTCACAAGAATGAAGGCAAGTCACGCCCCCCGCTGTCCGTTAACTCCGCCAAGATGCTGGTCCAGGTGGTAGAGAGGATGAAGGCAACCTTGTCTCTGTTCATGGTTTTTATGCCTCGCTTGCAGATCTCAATGGCCTCTCTGATCCAGCGCTGTTGTTTGTTCTCTTCTGTGCGGATGACCCTGCCCTTCTCCCGGTCCATGATGTGGTTTTCCCTTTTGCAGTGGTCAGTGATTGCTGATTTGTAATGTTCATGTTGTGCTTGTTCTTTTACTGCTCTGATTTTTCATTTTTTTGACAGGTAAGTCACACCCTCATGGAACATCAGCTGATAAAGACGGGTCTCAAGACACCATCATGCGACACTCTGAAGAAGGCGAAAGACTCGCCGAAACATGTCAGGTAAAAAATTTACCGAAAACATAATTGTCTGCTTTTAATGAATCTGTCAAATATCAATAATAAGAAGACAAAATGAACCTAATACAAATAAATGAATGCTTAATAACTCCCCTGCACATGCTCCTAAAAATCCAAACCTTCACCTGTAAATAAAATGTCCCGACCTGAAGACATCTTAATGTTATTATTTTGTTATACACACAGCGCCGCCAAGTGGAATCAAAAATTTGTTTTTATTTTAATTTTCACGTACTGCAACGTGCCCTTTTGACGAATCCGACTGAAAATTAGTCAGAAAAGACTCAAGACAATGATCTTACTCTCTGCCGAGTTTTGTGACGTTTTGGCAAAAGGCGTGGCTATTACGGTGCTGAAAAGTCCGATTGTACTTTGTGGCAACAAAAGCTCCGGCAACATGACTCAGATGATCCTATCTTCTCGAAGTTGTACACATTTGAGGATACTTCAGCCCTGAAGACATCTACCAACTTATTTTTCATCGTAGTAGTAGCGCCACCAACTGGTAAAAGCTAATACAAGTTATTTTCTTGGATGTTTTTCTCCGTGCAACTCAACAAGGTCGCCCTCATATATGCTCGGAGGACTGTTTCGGCCATGAGGATGTCACAATACGAAATTCATCCTTTTTCGTGAAAAGTTGTGGGAGTGGCATTGCACTGTTTGGCAATAAAACAACGCTGATTATGAGGTTCTAAATATGAACGACAACTCGTGAAACTTGACACACACATCAGGCAGAGCAAATTTATAAATATTTTATACGTTAGTTGTGCAGCTTTTTTGAAATGGCTCGCCATGGCCCTCGAGAAATGTTCAAAAAAGCAGCCCTGGTTGAGTGTTTCACCTCGCTTTTTGTAAATTTTATGGAGTACAGTGAACCCTCGGTTATCGCGGTTAATGGGGACCGAGACCACCCGCGGAAACTGAAAATCCGCGGAGTAGCGGCGCACCTTCAAAAATGCTTAAAAGAAAATACAATATATATAATAAATATATATATATATATATATATATATATATATATATATATATATATATATATATACGGGGGGAGAGAGAGAGAGAGAGAGAGAGTGAAATTCATGTTATAACAAAAAAACCAAATTATTATTAAAACGTATTATTTTTTTATTCCCCAGCCATTCTTTTTGTATTTATTTAATTACTCCGACTTTTACCTGCTGGTACGCCGTCCGGTGTGCCCTGTGAAATGAAAGGTGGCATTCTTTATTTATTTATTCTTCTATACATTCATAACTGACAGCTTCGCGCTCCGCTCGTGCCCGGGCGGAAGAGGTGCTCCAATTCGGCTTAACTGTGACACACACCCGCCCTCCTCCCCCGGAGCTTCCATTCGGTTAAACTTAGGGGCCGCTTGGCACCGCCCGTGCCCGGGGAAGGTGCTCCTCTTCGGCTTACTGTGACGCGAGCATGCCCTCCTCCTCCGGAGCTTCCATTCGGTTAAACTTAGGGGCCGCTTGGAACCGCCCGTCCCCGGGGAAGGTGCTCCTCTTCGGCTTACTGTGACGCGAGCATGCCCTCCTCCTCCGGAGCTTCCATTCGGTTAAACTTAGGGGCCGCTTGGCACCGCCCGTGCCCTGGGAAGGTTCTCCTCTACGGCTTAACTGCCACGCACGCCGGCCGGAGCTCTGGTACTGTCCGAACCGCGCGAATCGTCGCCACCGATCGTGTCCGGGGGAACGTGCTCTTCTTCGTCCACTCTCCTCTTCGCCCACGCTCTTCTTCGGCGCACACCGGCCGTCTAACCGCTCCAGCGCCCCGTCGTGCCGCTCGGCGAAACTATAATGCCCCCGAATATTTTTTAGACCCGCGAAGCACTGAACCCGCGAAAGGTGAACCGCCAAGTAGCGAGGGTTCACTGTATGTATAAGACCAAGACCTACAAAAAAGTCTCTTGGAGCAATGAGCTAGGTTTTACAGGAAGTCGGCCATTTTGAATTTACTTAAAAGGGGGCGGGTCACCACAATGGACTTTGTGTAGAAATTATTATTGGGGCCCGAGCAGCGACCGCGGCGATGTCCCTATTGTTTTTGTAGAAATTATTATTAGGGCCCGAGCAGCGACCGCTACGAGGTCCCCATTGTTTTTGTGGAAATTATTATTATTATTATTATTAGGGCCCGAGCAGTGACCGCTGCGAGGTCCCTATTGTTTTTCTAGAAATTGTTATTAGGGCCCGAGCTGCGACGGCTGCGAGGTCCCTATTGTTTTTGTAGAAAATATTATTACTTTTATTATTATTATTATTATTATTATTATTATTATTAGGGCCTGAGCAGCGACCGCTGCGAAGTCCCTGTTGTTTTTGTAGAAATTATTATTATTATTATTTTTCCGATTGTACGATCGCATTTTTGACCCCCGAAACATGCACAAAAACTCACCAAACTTGGCAGTCTCATCGGGCATAGCGAGAAATTTGATATTTTAAACGTCTAATATGAACAGGAAGTGAGTTATGAATTTTTGAAAGTCCGACTTTTGCCCTTTTTTGCATGTTTACAGGGGTCATTCTTTTGCACCCTGATCCTAAAGGCTTCATCTGATTGCCTTAAAATTCTGTCTGTAGCATCTTAAGACCTGGGACAAACACTGGGGCTAAAATCTTTTGTTTCCGAAATACTATATGACGGGGGCGGGGCTTCAAAGTTTTCACTTAAGATTTCCTTCGCCGCAGTGGACAAAATGCTTAATAACTCTCCTGCACATGCTGCTAAAAATCCAAAACTACACATGTACATAAAGAGTCGGTACCTGAAGACATCTATATGTGTATATTCTGTTATACACCTTGCGCCAATCAATATAATTTTTTACATTTTGACGTACTGCACGGTGCCCTTTTAACGAATCCGATTGAAAATTGGCTAGAAAAGACTCAAGACATTGATCTTACTCTATCCCTATTTTTGTGACTTTCCTTCGAAGGGCGTGGCTATTGCGGTGCCGCAGAGTCTGATTATTCTCCGTGGCAACAAAAGTTCCTGCAAAATGATTCAGATGATCCATCTTCTCGAAATTTTTCACATTTGAGGATATTCAGGCCCTGAAGACGGCTGCCAACTTATTTTTGATCGCAGTGGTAGCGCCACCAACTGGTTAAAACAAATACAAATTATTTTCGTTGATGTTTTTCTCCGGGCAGGTTCACAAAATCTACCTTATATTTGCTCGGATGAGTGTTTAGGCCTTGAGGATGTCACAATACGAAAGTCTTTCGCCTTCTTCAGAGTGTCACATGATGGTGTCTTGTGACCCGTCTTTATCAGCTGATGTTCCATGAGGGCGTGACTTACCTGTCACAAGAATGAAGGCAAGTCACACCCCCGCTGTCCGTTCACTCCGCCAAGATGCTGCTCTAGGTGGTAGAGAGGATGAAGGCTCCCTTGTCTCTGTTCATGGTTTTTATGCCTCGCTTGCAGATCTCAATGGCCTCTCTGATCCAGCGCTGTTGTTTGTTCTCTTCGGTGCGGATGACCCTGCCCTTCTCCCGGTCCATGATGTGGTTTTCCCTTTTGCAGTGGTCAGTGATTGCTGATTTGTAATGTTCATGTTGTGCTTGTTCTTTTACTGCTCTGATTTTTCATTTTTTTGACAGGTAAGTCACACCCTCATGGAACATCAGCTGATAAAGACGGGTCTCAAGACACCATCATGCGACACTCTGAAGAAGGCGAAAGACTCGCCGAAACATGTCAGGTAAAAAATTAACCTAAAACATAATTGTCTGCTTTTAATGAATCAGTCAAATATCAATAATAAGAAGACAAAATGAACCTAATACAAATAAATGAATGCTTAATAACGCCCCTGCACATGCTCCTAAAAATCCAAACCTTCACCTGTAAATAAAACGTCCCGACCTGAAGACATCTTAATGTTATTATTTTGTTATACACACAGCGCCGCCAAGTGGAATCAAAAATGTGTTTTTATTTTAATTTTCACGTACTGCACGGTGCCCTTTTGACGAATCCGACTGAAAATTAGTCAGAAAAGACTCAAGACAATGATCTTACTCTCTGCCGAATTTTGTGACGTTTTGGCAAAAGGCGTGGCTATTACGGTGCTGAAAAATCCGATTGTACTTTGTGGCAACAAAAGCTCCGGCAACATGACTCAGATGATCCTATCTTCTCGAAGTTGTACACATTTGAGGATACTTCAGCCCTGAAGACATCTACCAACTTATTTTTCATCGTAGTAGTAGCGCCACCAACTGGTAAAAGCTAATACAAGTTATTTTCTTGGATGTTTTTCTCCGTGCAACTCAACAAGGTCGCCCTCATATATGCTCGGATGACTGTTTCGGCCATGAGGATGTCACAATACGAAATTCATCCTTTTTCGTGAAAAGTTGTGGGAGTGGCATTGCACTGTTCGGCAATAAAACAACGCTGATTATGAGGTTCTAAATATGAACGACAACTCGTGAAACTTTACACACACATCAGGCAGAGCAAATTTATCAATATTTTATACGTTAGTTGTGCAGCTTTTTTGAAATGGCTCGCCATGGCCCTCGAGAAATGTTAAAAAAAGCAGCCCTGGTTGAGTGTTTCACCTTGCTTTTTGTAAATTTTATGGAGTACAGTGAACCCTCGGTTATCGCGGTTAATGGGGACAGAGACCACCCGCGAAAACTGAAAATCCGCGAAGTAGCGGCGCACCTTCAAAAATGCTTAAAAAAAAATACAATATATATAATAAATATATATATATATATATATATATATATATATATATATATATATATATATATATATATATATATATATATATATATATATATAGACAGAGAGAGAGAGTGAAATTCATGTTATAACAAAAAAACCAAATTATTATTAAAACGTATTATTTTTTTATTCCCCAGCCATTCTTTTTGTATTTATTTAATTACTCCGACTTTTACCTGCTGGTACGCCGTCCGGTGTGCCCTGTGAAATGAAAGGTGGCATTCTTTCTTTATTTATTTATTTATTCATTTATTCATTCATAACTGACAGCTTCGCGCTCCGTTCGTGCCCGGGCGGAAGAGGTGTTCCAATTCGGCTTTACTGTGACACACGCCCGCCCTCCTGCCCCGGAGCTTCCATTCGGTTAAACTTAGGGGCCGCTTGGCACCGCCCGTGCCCGGGGAAGGTGCTCCTCTTCGGCTTACTGTGACGCGAGCATGCCCGCCTCCTCCGGAGCTTCCATTCGGTTAAACTTAGGGGCCGCTTGGAACCGCCCGTGCCCGGGGAAGGTGCTCCTCTTTGGCTTACTGTGACGCGAGCATGCCCTCCTCCTCCGGAGCTTCCATTCGGTTAAACTTAGGGGCCGCTTGGCACTGCCCGTGCCCGGGGAAGGTGCTCCTCTACGGCTTAACTGCCACGCACGCCGGCCGGAGCTCTGGTACGGTCCGAACCGCGCGAAACGTCGCCACCGATCGTGTCCGGGGGAACGTGCTCTTCTTCGTCCACTCTCCTCTTCGCCCACGCTCTTCTTCGGCGCACGCCGGCCGTCTAACCGCTCCAGCGCCCGTCGTGCCGCTCGGCGAAACTACAATGCCCCCGAATATTTTTTATACCCGCGAAGCACTGAACCCGCGAAAGGTGAACCGCGAAGTAGCGAGGGTTCACCGTATGTATAAGACCAAGACCTACAAAAAAGTCTCTTGGAGCAATGAGCTAGGTTTTACAGGAAGTCGGCCATTTTGAATTTACTTAAAAGGGGCGGGTCACCACAATGGACTTTGTGTAGAAATTATTATTGGGGCCCGAGCAGCGACCGCGGCGAGGTCCCTATTGTTTATGTAGAAATTATTATTAGGGCCCGAGCAGCGACCGCTACGAGGTCCCCATTGTTTTTGTGGAAATTATTATTATTTTTATTATTATTATTATTAGGGCCCGAGCAGTGACCGCTGCGAGGTCCCTATTGTTTTTCTAGAAATTGTTATTAGGGCCCAAGCTGCGACGGCTGCGAGGTCCCTACTGTTTTTGTAGAAAATATTATTACTTTTATTATTATTATTATTATTATTATTATTAGGGCCTGAGCAGCGACCGCTGCGAAGTCCCTATTGTTTTTGTAGAAATTATTATTATTATTATTTTTCCGATTGTTCGATTGCATTTTTGTCCCCCTGAAACATGCACAAAAATTCACCAAACTTGGCAGTCTCATCGGGCATGGCGAAAAATTTGATATTTTAACGTCTAATATGAACAGGAAGTGAGTTATGAATTTTTGAAAGTCCGACTTTTGCCCTTTTTTGCATGTTTACAGGGGTCATTCTTTTGCACCCTGATCCTAAAGGCTTCATCTGATTGCCTTAAAATTCTGTCTGTAGCATCTTAAGACCTGGGACAAACACTGGGACTAAAATTTTTTGTTTCCGAAATACTATATGACGGGGGCGGGGCTTCGAAGTTTTCACTTAAGATTTCCTTCGCCGCAATGGACAAAATGCTTAATAACTCTCTTGCACATGCTGCTAAAAATCCAAAACTTCACATGTACATAAAGAGTCGGTACCTGAAGACATCTATATGTTTATATTCAGTTATACACCTTGCGCCAATCAATATAATTTTTTACATTTTGACGTACTGCACGGTGCCCTTTTAACGAATCCGATTGAAAATTGGCTAGAAAAGACTCAAGACATTGATCTTACTCTATCCCTATTTTTGTGACTTTCCTTCGAAGGGCGTGGCTATTACGGTGCCGCAGAGTCTGATTATTCTCCGTGGCAACAAAAGTTCCTGCAAAATGATTCAGATGATCCATCTTCTCGAAATTTTTCACATTTGAGGATATTCAGGCCCTGAAGACGGCTGCCAACTTATTTTTGATCGCAGTGGTAGCGCCACCAACTGGTTAAAACAAATACAAATTATTTTCGTTGATGTTTTTCTCCGGGCAGGTTAACAAAATCTACCTTATATTTGCTCGGATGAGTGTTTAGGCCTTGAGGATGTCACAATACGAAAGTCTTTCGCCTTCTTCAGAGTGTCACATGATGGTGTCTTGTGGCCCGTCTTTATCAGCTGATGTTCCATGAGGGCGTGACTTACCTGTCACAAGAATGAAGGCAAGTCACGCCCCCCGCTGTCCGTTAACTCCGCCAAGATGCTGCTCCAGGTGGTAGAGAGGATGAAGGCTCCCTTGTCTCTGTTCATGGTTTTTATGCCTCGCTTGCAGATCTCAATGGCCTCTCTGATCCAGCGCTGTTGTTTGTTCTCTTCGGTGCCGATGACCCTGCCCTTCTCCCGGTCCATGATGTGGTTTTCCCTTTTGCAGTGGTCAGTGATTGCTGATTTGTAATGTTCATGTTGTGCTTGTTCTTTTACTGCTCTGATTTTTCATTTTTTTGACAGGTAAGTCACACCCTCATGGAACATCAGCTGATAAAGACGGGTCTCAAGACACCATCATGCGACACTCTGAAGAAGGCGAAAGACTCGCCGAAACATGTCAGGTAAAAAATTTTACCGAAAACATAATTGTCTGCTTTTAATGAATCTGTCAAATATCAATAATAAGAAGACAAAATGAACCTAATACAAATAAATGAATGCTTAATAACTCCCCTGCACATGCTCCTAAAAATCCAAACATTCACCTGTAAATAAAATGTCCCGACCTGAAGACATCTTAATGTTATTATTTTGTTATACACACAGCGCCGCCAAGTGGAATCAAAAATTTGTTTTTATTTTAATTTTCACGTACTGCACGGTGCCCTTTTGACGAATCCGACTGAAAATTAGTCAGAAAAGACTCAAGACAATGATCTTACTCTCTGCCGAGTTTTGTGACGTTTTGGCAAAAGGCGTGGCAATTACGGTGCTGAAAATTCCGATTGTACTTTGTGGCAACAAAAGCTCCGGCAACATGACTCAGATGATCCTATCTTCTCGAAGTTGTACACATTTGAGGATACTTCAGCCCTGAAGACATCTACCAACTTATTTTTCATCGTAGTAGTAGCGCCACCAACTGGTAAAAGCTAATACAAGTTATTTTCTTGGATGTTTTTCTCCGTGCAACTCAACAAGGTCGCCCTCATATATGCTCGGAGGACTGTTTCGGCCATGAGGATGTCACAATACGAAATTCATCCTTTTTCGTGAAAAGTTGTGGGAGTGGCATTGCACTGTTTGGCAATAAAACAACGCTGATTATGAGGTTCTAAATATGAACGACAACTCGTGAAACTTGACACACACATCAGGCAGAGCAAATTTATAAATATTTTATACGTTAGTTGTGCAGCTTTTTTGAAATGGCTCGCCATGGCCCTCGAGAAATGTTCAAAAAAGCAGCCCTGGTTGAGTGTTTCACCTCGCTTTTTGTAAATTTTATGGAGTACAGTGAATCCTCGGTTATCGCGGTTAATGGGGACCGAGACCACCCGCGGAAACTGAAAATCCGCGGAGTAGCGGCGCACCTTCAAAAATGCTTAAAAGAAAATACAATATATATAATAAATATATATATATATATATATATATATATAAATATATATATATATATATATATATATATATATATATATATATATATATATATATATATATATATATATATATATATATATATATATATATATATATATATATATATATATATATATATATATATATATATATATATATATATATATATATATATATACGGGGGGAGAGAGAGAGAGAGAGAGAGAGAGAGAGAGAGAGAGAGAGAGTGAAATTCATGTTATAACAAAAAAACCAAATTATTATTAAAACGTATTATTTTTTTATTCCCCAGCCATTCTTTTTGTATTTATTTAATTACTCCGACTTTTACCTGCTGGTACGCCGTCCGGTGTGCCCTGTGAAATGAAAGGTGGCATTCTTTATTTATTTATTCTTCTATACATTCATAACTGACAGCTTCGCGCTCCGCTCGTGCCCGGGCGGAAGAGGTGCTCCAATTCGGCTTAACTGTGACACACACCCGCCCTCCTCCCCCGGAGCTTCCATTCGGTTAAACTTAGGGGCCGCTTGGCACCGCCCGTGCCCGGGGAAGGTGCTCCTCTTCGTCTTACTGTGACGCGAGCATGCCCTCCTCCTCCGGAGCTTCCATTCGGTTAAACTTAGGGGCCGCTTGGAACCGCCCGTGCCCGGGGAAGGTGCTCCTCTTCGGCTTACTGTGACGCGAGCATGCCCTCCTCCTCCGGAGCTTCCATTCGGTTAAACTTAGGGGCCGCTTGGCACCGCCCGTGCCCTGGGAAGGTTCTCCTCTACGGCTTAACTGCCACGCACGCCGGCCGGAGCTCTGGTACTGTCCGAACCGCGCGAAACGTCGCCACCGATCGTGTCCGGGGGAACGTGCTCTTCTTCGTCCACTCTCCTCTTCGCCCACGCTCTTCTTCGGCGCACACCGGCCGTCTAACCGCTCCAGCGCCCCGTCGTGCCGCTCGGCGAAACTATAATGCCCCCGAATATTTTTTAGACCTGCGAAGCACTGAACCCGCGAAAGGTGAACCGCCAAGTAGCGAGGGTTCACTGTATGTATAAGACCAAGACCTACAAAAAAGTCTCTTGGAGCAATGAGCTAGGTTTTACAGGAAGTCGGCCATTTTGAATTTACTTAAAAGGGGGCGGGTCACCACAATGGACTTTGTGTAGAAATTATTATTGGGGCCCGAGCAGCGACCGCGGCGATGTCCCTATTGTTTTTGTAGAAATTATTATTAGGGCCCGAGCAGCGACCGCTACGAGGTCCCCATTGTTTTTGTGGAAATTATTATTATTATTATTATTAGGGCCCGAGCAGTGACCGCTGCGAGGTCCCTATTGTTTTTCTAGAAATTGTTATTAGGGCCCGAGCTGCGACGGCTGCGAGGTCCCTATTGTTTTTGTAGAAAATATTATTACTTTTATTATTATTATTATTATTATTATTATTAGGGCCTGAGCAGCGACCACTGCGAAGTCCCTGTTGTTTTTGTAGAAATTATTATTATTATTATTTTTCCGATTGTTCGATTGCATTTTTGACCCCCGAAACATGCACAAAAACTCACCAAACTTGGCAGTCTCATCGGGCATGGCGAGAAATTTGATATTTTAAACGTCTAATATGAACAGGAAGTGAGTTATGAATTTTTGAAAGTCCGACTTTTGCCCTTTTTTGCATGTTTACAGGGGTCATTCTTTTGCACCCTGATCCTAAAGGCTTCATCTGATTGCCTTAAAATTCTGTCTGTAGCATCTTAAGACCTGGTACAAACACTGGGGCTAAAATTTTTTGTTTCCAAAATACTATATGACGGGGGCGGGGCTTCGAAGTTTTCACTTAAGATTTCCTTCGCCGCAATGGACAAAATGCTTAATAACTCTCTTGCACATGCTGCTAAAAATCCAAAACTTCACATGTACATAAAGAGTCGGTACCTGAAGACATCTATATGTTTATATTCTGTTATACACCTTGCGCCAATCAATATAATTTTTTACATTTTGACGTCCTGCACGGTGCCCTTTTAACGAATCCGATTGAAAATTGGCTAGAAAAGACTCAAGACATTGATCTTACTCTATCCCTATTTTTGTGACTTTCCTTCGAAGGGCGTGGCTATTACGGTGCCGCAGAGTCTGATTATTCTCCGTGGCAACAAAAGTTCCTGCAAAATGATTCAGATGATCCATCTTCTCGAAATTTTTCACATTTGAGGATATTCAGGCCCTGAAGACGGCTGCCAACTTATTTTTGATCGGATGAGTGTTTAGGCCTTGAGGATGTCACAATACGAAAGTCTTTCGCCTTCTTCAGAGTGTCACATGATGGTGTCTTGTGGCCCGTCTTTATCAGCTGATGTTCCATGAGGGCGTGACTTACCTGTCACAAGAATGAAGGCAAGTCACGCCCCCGCTGTCCGTTCACTCCGCCAAGATGCTGCTCCAGGTGGTAGAGAGGATGAAGGCTCCCTTGTCTCTGTTCATGGTTTTTATGCCTCGCTTGCAGATCTCAATGGCCTCTCTGATCCAGCGCTGTTGTTTGTTCTCTTCGGTGCG
This sequence comes from Idiotropiscis lumnitzeri, assembly GCF_059441095.1. Classification (NCBI taxonomy): domain Eukaryota; kingdom Metazoa; phylum Chordata; class Actinopteri; order Syngnathiformes; family Syngnathidae; genus Idiotropiscis; species Idiotropiscis lumnitzeri. Next base: position 371,046 of record NW_028283565.1, on the reverse strand, counting down.
GATGACCCTGCCCTTCTCCCGGTCCATGATGTGGTTTTCCCTTTTGCAGTGGTCAGTGATTGCTGATTTGTAATGTTCATGTTGTGCTTGTTCTTTTACTGCTCTGATTTTTCATTTTTTTGACAGGTAAGTCACACCCTCATGGAACATCAGCTGATAAAGACGGGTCTCAAGACACCATCATGCGACACTCTGAAGAAGGCGAAAGACTCGCCGAAACATGTCAGGTAAAAAATAAACCTAAAACATAATTGTCTGCTTTTAATGAATCAGTCAAATATCAATAATAAGAAGACAAAATGAACCTAATACAAATAAATGAATGCTTAATAACGCCCCTGCACATGCTCCTAAAAATCCAAACCTTCACCTGTAAATAAAACGTCCCGACCTGAAGACATCTTAATGTTATTATTTTGTTATACACACAGCGCCGCCAAGTGGAATCAAAAATTTGTTTTTATTTTAATTTTCACGTACTGCACGGTGCCCTTTTGACGAATCCGACTGAAAATTAGTCAGAAAAGACTCAAGACAATGATCTTACTCTCTGCCGAATTTTGTGACGTTTTGGCAAAAGGCGTGGCTATTACGGTGCTGAAAAATCCGATTGTACTTTGTGGCAACAAAAGCTCCGGCAACATGACTCAGATGATCCTATCTTCTCGAAGTTGTACACATTTGAGGATACTTCAGCCCTGAAGACATCTACCAACTTATTTTTCATCGTAGTAGTAGCGCCACCAACTGGTAAAAGCTAATACAAGTTATTTTCTTGGATGTTTTTCTCGGTGCAACTCAACAAGGTCGCCCTCATATATGCTCGGATGACTGTTTCGGCCATGAGGATGTCACAATACGAAATTCATCCTTTTTCGTGAAAAGTTGTGGGAGTGGCATTGCACTGTTCGGCAATAAAACAACGCTGATTATGAGGTTCTAAATATGAACGACAACTCGTGAAACTTTACACACACATCAGGCAGAGCAAATTTATCAATATTTTATACGTTAGTTGTGCAGCTTTTTTTAAATGGCTCGCCATGGCCCTCGAGAAAAGTTAAAAAAAGAATAGAATAGAAATAGAAATCCCTTTATTGTCATTGTACTCAAGTGTGCAACGAGATTAGAGGGCTCCCCTCTCCAGTGCAATACAACAATAATACAGACAATATATAAATTAGATAAATAAATAAGACAGTGCAATGGAATTCAGTACTAAATAGGGCATATAGAAACACATCACAATGCTGTTTTGCAAGGTTAGGGTGGTCTCGTGTGTGTGTGAGAGTTCAGTATGGAGATGGCTCTCGGAAAGAAACTGTTTCTCAGTCTATTGGTCCTTGATTTGATGCATCTGTAGCGCCTGCCAGAGGGCAACAGGTCGAACAGGTGTGAGTTTGGGTGGGTATTGTCTTTGACGATGTTGAGAGCCCTTCTGAGGCACCGGGCGGTGTAGATGTCCGACAGCGAGGGGAGAGGGCAGCCAATAATCCTTTGCGCTGTTTTGACTGTCCTCTGGAGCCTCACTCTGTCCGCCTCAGTGCAGCCGCTGTACCAGGTGGAGACACAGTACGTCAGCAGGCTCTCGATGGACGAGTGGTAGAAGGCCAGCAGCAGCTTCCTGTCCAGGTTGAATTTCCTGAGGACTCTCAGGAAGTGCAGACGTTGGCGGACCTTCTTTACCACTGCTGTGGTGTTGTGACTCCAAGAAAGGTCATCGGAGATCTGTACTCCCAGGAACTTGAACGTGTGGACCCTCTCCACACACACGCCTTCGATGCAGAGGGGGGGCGGCAGCGTCTTGTTCCTCCTGAAGTCGACGACAATCTCCTTTGTTTTAGCAGAGTTAAGGTGCAGTCTGTTCTCCTTGCACCAAGTTGTCAGTCTCCCTACCTCCTCTCTGTAGGCTGTCTCGTCACCTTCCGAGATCAGACCGACCACTGTCGTGTCGTCAGCAAACTTGACGATGGTGTTGTTGCCGTGGGCCGGGCTGCAGTCGTAGGTGTAGAGGGCGTACAGGAGAGGGCTCAGCACGCATCCTTGGGGGGAACCGGTGCTCAGCATGAGGGTGGAGGACGTGTAGGGGCCGAGCAACACAGTCTGGGGTCTGTTGGTCAGAAAGTCCTTAATCCAGATGCGTGTGAGGGCAGGGAGGCCGAGAGTGTCCAGTTTGGCGACGAGGATGTCTGGGATGATCGTGTTGAATGCCGAGCTGTAGTCCACAAAGAGCATCCTTGCATAGCTCCGCTGTTGTTCCAGGTGGCCCAGCACAACATGCAGAGCAGCCCTGGTTGAGTGTTTCACCTCGCTTTTTGTAAATTTTATGGAGTACAGTGAACCCTCGGTTATCGCGGTTAATGGGGACCGAGACCACCCGCGAAAACTGAAAATCCGCGAAGTAGCGGCGCACCTTCAAAAATGCTTAAAAAAAAAATACAATATATATATATATATATATATATATATATACGGGGAGAGAGAGAGTGAAATTCATGTTATAACAAAAAAAACAAATTATTATTAAAACGTATTATTTTTTTATTCCCCAGCCATTCTTTTTGTATTTATTTAATTACTCAGACTTTTACCTGCTGGTACGCCGTCTGGTGTGCCCTGTGAAATGAAAGGTGCCATTCTTTATTTATTTATTTATTTATTCATTTATTCATTCATAACTGACAGCTTCGCGCTCCGCTTGTGCCCGGGCGGAAGAGGTGCTCCAATTCGGCTTAACTGTGACACACGCCCACCCTCCTCCCCCGGAGCTTCCATTCGGTTAAACTTAGGGGCCGCTTGGCACCGCCCGTGCCCGGGGAAGGTGCTCCTCTTCGGCTTACTGTGTCGCGAGCATGCCCTCCTCCTCCGGAGCTTCCATTCGGTTAAACTTAGGGGCCGCTTGGAACCGCCCGTGCCCGGGGAAGGTGCTCCTCTTCGGCTTACTGTGACGCGAGCATGCCCTCCTCCTCCGGAGCTTCCATTCGGTTAAACTTAGGGGCCGCTTGGCACCGCCCGTGCCCGGGGAAGGTGCTCCTCTACGGCTTAACTGCCACGCACGCCGGCCGGAGCTCTGGTACGGTCCGAACCGCGCGAAACGTCGCCACCGATCGTGTCCGGGGGAACGTGCTCTTCTTCGTCCACTCTCCTCTTCGCCCACGCTCTTCTTCGGCGCACGCCGGCCGTCTAACCGCTCCAGCGCCCCGTCGTGCCGCTCGGCGAAACTACAATGCCCCCGAATATTTTTTATACCCGCGAAGCACTGAACCCGCGAAAGGTGAACCGCGAAGTAGCGAGGGTTCACTGTATGTATAAGACCAAGACCTACAAAAAAGTCTCTTGGAGCAATGAGCTAGGTTTTACAGGAAGTCGGCCATTTTGAATTTATTAAAAGGGGGCGGGTCACCACAATGGACTTTGTGTAGAAATTATTATTGGGGCCCGAGCAGCGACCGCGGCGAGGTCCCTATTGTTTATGTAGAAATTATTATTAGGGCCCGAGCAGCGACCGCTACGAGGTCCCCATTGTTTTTGTGGAAATTATTATTATTATTATTATTAGGGCCCGAGCAGTGACCGCTGCGAGGTCCCTATTGTTTTTCTAGAAATTGTTATTAGGGCCCGAGCTGCGACGGCTGCGAGGTCCCTATTGTTTTTGTAGAAAATATTATTACTTTCAAATTTCCCCATTGTGGGACTAATAAAGGACATCTTATCTTATCTGCTCTTATTATTATTATTATTATTAGGGCCTGAGCAGCGACCGCTGCGAAGTCCCTATTGTTTTTGTAGAAATTATTATTATTATTATTTTTCCGATTGTTCGATTGCATTTTTGACCCCCGAAACATGCACAAAAATTCACCAAACTTGGCAGTCTCATCGGGCATGGCGAAAAATGTGATATTTTAATGTCTAATATGAATAGGAAGTGAGTTATGAATTTTTGAAAGTCCGACTTTTGCCCTTTTTTGCATGTTTACTGGGGTCATTCTTTTGCACCCTGATCCTAAAGGCTTCATCTGATTGCCTTAAAATTCTGTCTGTAGCATCTTAAGACCTGGGACAAACACTGGGGCTAAAATTTTTTGTTTCCGAAATACTATATGACGGGGGCGGGGCTTCGAAGTTTTCACTTAAGATTTCCTTCGCCGCAATGGACAAAATGCTTAATAACTCTCTTGCACATGCTGCTAAAAATCCAAAACTTCACATGTACATAAAGAGTCGGTACCTGAAAACATCTATATGTTTATATTCAGTTATACACCTTGCGCCAATCAATATCATTTTTTACATTTTGACGTACTGCACGGTGCCCTTTTAACGAATCCGATTGAAAATTGGCTAGAAAAGACTCAAGACATTGATCTTACTCTATCCCTATTTTTGTGACTTTCCTTCGAAGGGCGTGGCTATTACGGTGCCGCAGAGTCTGATTATTCTCCGTGGCAACAAAAGTTCCTGCAAAATGATTCAGATGATCCATCTTCTTGAAATTTTTCACATTTGAGGATATTCAGGCCCTGAAGACGGCTGCCAACTTATTTTTGATCGCAGTGGTAGCGCCACCAACTGGTTAAAACAAATACAAATTATTTTCGTTGATGTTTTTCTCCGGGCAGGTTCACAAAATCTACCTTAAATTTGCTCGGATGAGTGTTTAAGCCTTGAGGATGTCACAATACGAAAGTCTTTCGTCTTCTTCAGAGTGTCACATGATGGTGTCTTGTGGCCCGTCTTTATCAGCTGATGTTCCATGAGGGCGTGACTTACCATTCACAAGAATGAAGGCAAGTCACGCCCCCCGCTGTCCGTTCACTCCGCCAAGATGCTGCTCCAGGTGGTAGAGAGGATGAAGGCTCCCTTGTCTCTGTTCATGGTTTTTATGCCTCGCTTGCAGATCTCAATGGCCTCTCTGATCCAGCGCTGTTGTTTGTTCTCTTCGGTGCGGATGACCCTGCCCTTCTCCCGGTCCATGATGTGGTTTTCCCTTTTGCAGCGGTCAGTGATTGCTGATTTGTAATGTTCATGTTGTGCTTGTTCTTTTACTGCTCTGATTTTTCATTTTTTTGACAGGTAAGTCACACCCTCATGGAACATCAGCTGATAAAGACGGGTCTCAAGACACCATCATGCGACACTCTGAAGAAGGCGAAAGACTCGCCGAAACATGTCAGGTAAAAAATTAACCTAAAACATAATTGTCTGCTTTTAATGAATCAGTCAAATATCAATAATAAGAAGACAAAATGAACCTAATACAAATAAACGAATGCTTAATAACTCCCCTGCACATGCTCCTAAAAATCCAAACCTTCACCTGTAAATAAAACGTCCCGACCTGAAGACATCTTAATGTTATTATTTTGTTATACACACAGCGCCGCCAAGTGGAATCAAAAATTTGTTTTTATTTAAATTTTCACATTATGCACGGTGCCCTTTTGACGAATCCGACTGAAAATTAGTCAGAAAAGACTCAAGACAATGATCTTACTCTCTGCCGAATTTTGTGACGTTTTGGCAAAAGGCGTGGCTATTACGGTGCTGAAAAGTCAGATTGTACTCTGTGGCAATAAAAGCTCCGGCAACATGACTCGGATGATCCTATCTTCTCGAAGTTGTACACATTTGAGGATACTTCAGCCCTGAAGACATCTACCAACTTATTTTTTATCGTAGTAGTAGCGCCACCAACTGGTAAAAGCTAATACAAGTTATTTTCTTGGATGTTTTTCTCCGTGCAACTCAACAAGGTCGCCCTCATATATGCTCGGATGACTGTTTCGGCCATGAGGATGTCACAATACGAAATTCGTCCTTTTTCTTGTAAAGTTGTGGGAGTGGCATTGCACTGTTCGGCAATAAAACAATGCTGATTATGAGGTTCTAAATATGAACGACAACTCGTGAAACTTTACACACACATCAGGCCGAGCAAATTTATCAATATTTTATACGTTAGTTGTGCAGCTTTTTTGAAATGGCTCGCCATGGCCCTCGAGAAATGTTAAAAAAAGCAGCCCTGGTTGAGTGTTTCACCTCGCTTTTTGTAAATTTTATGGAGTACAGTGAATCCTCGGTTATCGCGGTTAATGGGGACAGAGACCACCCGCGAAAACTGAAAATCCGCGAAGTAGCGGCGCACCTTCAAAAATGCTTAAAAAAAATATACAATATATATAATAAATATATATATATATATATATATATATATATATACGGGGAGAGAGAGAGTGAAATTCATGTTATAACAAAAAAAACAAATTATTATTAAAACGTATTATTTTTTTATTCCCCAGCCATTCTTTTTGTATTTATTTAATTACTCCGACTTTTACCTGCTGGTACGCCGTCCGGTGTGCCCTGTGAAATGAAAGGTGGCATTCTTTATGTATTTATTTATTTATTCTTTTATACATTCATAACTGACAGCTTCGCGCTCCGCTCGTGCCCGGGCGGAAGAGGTGCTCCAATTCGGCTTAACTGTGACACACACCCGCCCTCCTCCCCCGGAGCTTCCATTCGGTTAAACTTAGGGGCCGCTTGGCACCGCCCGTGCCCGGGGAAGGTGCTCCTCTTCGGCTTACTGTGACGCGAGCATGCCCTCCTCCTCCGGAGCTTCCATTCGGTTAAACTTAGGGGCCGCTTGGAACCGCCCGTGCCCGGGGAAGGTGCTCCTCTTCGGCTTACTGTGACGCGAGCATGCCCTCCTCCTCCGGAGCTTCCATTCGGTTAAACTTAGGGGCCGCTTGGAACCGCCCGTGCCCGGGGAAGGTGCTCCTCTTCGGCTTACTGTGACGCGAGCATGCCCTCCTCCTCCGGAGCTTCCATTCGGTTAACCTTAGGGGCCGCTTGGCACCGCCCGTGCCCGGGGAAGGTGCTCCTCTACGGCTTAACTGCCACGCACGCCGGCCGGAGCTCTGGTACTGTCCGAACCGCGCGAAACGTCGCCACCCATCGTGTCCGGGGGAACGTGCTCTTCTTCGTCCACTCTCCTCTTCGCCCACGCTCTTCTTCGGCGCACGCCGGCCGTCTAACCGCTCCAGCACCCCGTCGTGCCGCTCGGCGAAACTACAATGCCCCCGAATATTTTTTAGACCCGCGAAACACTGAACCCGCGAAAGGTGAACCGCCAAGTAGCGAGGGTTCACTGTATGTATAAGACCAAGACCTACAAAAAAGTCTCTTGGAGCAATGAGCTAGGTTTTACAGGAAGCCGGCCATTTTGAATTTACTTAAAAGGGGGCGGGTGACCACAATGGACTTTGTGTAGAAATTATTATTGGGGCCCGAGCAGCGACCGCGGAGAGGTCCCTATTGTTTTTGTAGAAATTATTATTAGGGCCCGAGCAGCGACCGCTACGAGGTCCCCATTGTTTTTGTGGAAATTATTAATATTATTATTATTAGGGCCCGAGCAGTGACCGCTGCGAGGTCCCTATTGTTTTTCTAGAAATTGTTATTAGGGCCCGAGCTGCGACGGCTGCGAGGTCCCTATTGTTTTTGTAGAAAATATTATTACTTTTATTATTATTATTATTATTAGGGCCTGAGCAGCGACCGCTGCGAAGTCCCTATTGTTTTTGTAGAAATTATTATTATTATTATTTTTCCGATTGTTCGATCGCATTTTTGACCCCCGAAACATGCACAAAAATTCACCAAACTTGGCAGTCTCATCGGGCATGGCGAAAAATTTGATATTTTAACGTCTAATATGAACAGGAAGTGAGTTATGAATTTTTGAAAGTCCGACTTTTGCCCTTTTTTGCATGTTTACAGGGGTCATTCTTTTGCACCCTGATCCTAAAGGCTTCATCTGATTGCCTTAAAATTCTGTCTGTAGCATCTTAAGACCTGGGACAAACACTGGGGCTAAAATTTTTTGTTTCCGAAATACTATATGAACGGGGGCGGGGCTTCGAAGTTTTCACTTAAGATTTCCTTCGCCGCAATGGACAAAATGCTTAATAACTCTCCTGCACATGCTGCTAAAAATCCAAAACTTCACATGTACATAAAGAGTCGGTACCTGAAGACATCTATATGTTTATATTCAGTTATACACCTTGCGCCAATCAATATCATTTTTTACATTTTGACGTACTGCACGGTGCCCTTTTAACGAATCCGATTGAAAATTGGCTAGAAAAGACTCAAGACATTGATCTTACTCTATCCCTATTTTTGTGACTTTCCTTCGAAGGGCGTGGCTATTACGGTGCCGCAGAGTCTGATTAATCTCCGTGGCAACAAAAGTTCCTGCAAAATGATTCAGATGATCCATCTTCTCGAAATTTTTCACATTTGAGGATATTCAGGCCCTGAAGACGGCTGCCAACTTATTTTTGATCGGATGAGTGTTTAGGCCTTGAGGATGTCACAATACGAAAGTCTTTCGCCTTCTTCAGAGTGTCACATGATGGTGTCTTGTGGCCCGTCTTTATCAGCTGATGTTCCATGAGGGCGTGACTTACCTGTCACAAGAATGAAGGCAAGTCACGCCCCCCGCTGTCCGTTCACTCCGCCAAGATGCTGCTCCAGGTGGTAGAGAGGATGAAGGCTCCCTTGTCTCTGTTCATGGTTTTTATGCCTCGCTTGCAGATCTCAATGGCCTCTCTGATCCAGCGCTGTTGTTTGTTCTCTTCGGTGCGGATGACCCTGCCCTTCTCCCGGTCCATGATGTGGTTTTCCCTTTTGCAGTGGTCAGTGATTGCTGATTTGTAATGTTCATGTTGTGCTTGTTCTTTTACTGCTCTGATTTTTCATTTTTTTGACAGGTAAGTCACACCCTCATGGAACATCAGCTGATAAAGACGGGTCTCAAGACACCATCATGCGACACTCTGAAGAAGGCGAAAGACTCGCCGAAACATGTCAGGTAAAAAATTAACCTAAAACATAATTATCTGCTTTTAATGAATCAGTCAAATATCAATAATAAGAAGACAAAATGAACCTAATACAAATAAATGAATGCTTAATAACGCCCCTGCACATGCTCCTAAAAATCCAAACCTTCACCTGTAAATAAAACGTCCCGACCTGAAGACATCTTAATGTTATTATTTTGTTATACACACAGCGCCGCCAAGTGGAATCAAAAATTTGTTTTTATTTTAATTTTCACGTACTGCACGGTGCCCTTTTGACGAATCCGACTGAAAATTAGTCAGAAAAGACTCAAGACAATGATCTTACTCTCTGCCGAATTTTGTGACGTTTTGGCAAAAGGCGTGGCTATTACGGTGCTGAAAAATCCGATTGTACTTTGTGGCAACAAAAGCTCCGGCAACATGACTCAGATGATCCTATCTTCTCGAAGTTGTACACATTTGAGGATACCTCAGCCCTGAAGACATCTACCAACTTATTTTTCATCGTAGTAGTAGCGCCACCAACTGGTAAAAGCTAATACAAGTTATTTTCTTGGATGTTTTTCTCCGTGCAACTCAACAAGGTCGCCCTCATATATGCTCGGATGACTGTTTCGGCCATGAGGATGTCACAATACGAAATTCATCCTTTTTCGTGAAAAGTTGTGGGAGTGGCATTGCACTGTTCGGCAATAAAACAACGCTGATTATGAGGTTCTAAATATGAACGACAACTCGTGAAACTTTACACACACATCAGGCAGAGCAAATTTATCAATATTTTATACGTTAGTTGTGCAGCTATTTTGAAATGGCTCGCCATGGCCCTCGAGAAAAGTTAAAAAAAGAATAGAATAGAAATAGAAATCCCTTTATTGTCATTGTACTCAAGTGTGCAACGAGATTAGAGGGCTCCCCTCTCCAGTGCAATACAACAATAATACAGACAATATATAAATTAGATAAATAAATAAGACAGTGCAATGGAATTCAGTACTGAATAGGGCATATAGAAACACATCACAATGCTGTTTTGCAAGGTTAGGGTGGTCTCGTGTGTGTGTGAGAGTTCAGTATGGAGATGGCTCTCGGAAAGAAACTGTTTCTCAGTCTATTGGTCCTTGATTTGATGCATCTGTAGCGCCTGCCAGAGGGCAACAGGTCGAACAGGTGTGAGTTTGGGTGGGTATTGTCTTTGACGATGTTGAGAGCCCTTCTGAGGCACCGGGCGGTGTAGATGTCCGACAGCGAGGGGAGAGGGCAGCCAATAATCCTTTGCGCTGTTTTGACTGTCCTCTGGAGCCTCACTCTGTCCGCCTCAGTGCAGCCGCTGTACCAGGTGGAGACACAGTACGTCAGCAGGCTCTCGATGGACGAGTGGTAGAAGGCCAGCAGCAGCTTCCTGTCCAGGTTGAATTTCCTGAGGACTCTCAGGAAGTGCAGACGTTGGCGGACCTTCTTTACCACTGCTGTGGTGTTGTGACTCCAAGAAAGGTCATCGGAGATCTGTACTCCCAGGAACTTGAACGTGTGGACCCTCTCCACACACACGCCTTCGATGCAGAGGGGGGGCGGCAGCGTCTTGTTCCTCCTGAAGTCGACGACAATCTCCTTTGTTTTAGCAGAGTTAAGGTGCAGTCTGTTGTCCTTGCACCAAGTTGTCAGTCTCCCTACCTCCTCTCTGTAGGCTGTCTCGTCACCTTCCGAGATCAGACCGACCACTGTCGTGTCGTCAGCAAACTTGACGATGGTGTTGTTGCCGTGGGCCGGGCTGCAGTCGTAGGTGTAGAGGGCGTACAGGAGAGGGCTCAGCACGCATCCTTGGGGGGAACCGGTGCTCAGCATGAGGGTGGAGGACGTGTAGGGGCCGAGCAACACAGTCTGGGGTCTGTTGGTCAGAAAGTCCTTAATCCAGATGCGTGTGAGGGCAGGGAGGCCGAGAGTGTCCAGTTTGGCGACGAGGATGTCTGGGATGATCGTGTTGAATGCCGAGCTGTAGTCCACAAAGAGCATCCTTGCATAGCTCTGCTGTTGTTCCAGGTGGCCCAGCACAACATGCAGAGCAGCCCTGGTTGAGTGTTTCACCTCGCTTTTTGTAAATTTTATGGAGTACAGTGAACCCTCGGTTATCGCGGTTAATGGGGACCGAGACCACCCGCGAAAACTGAAAATCCGCGAAGTAGCGGCGCACCTTCAAAAATGCTTAAAAAAAAATACAATATATATATATATATATATATATATATATATATATATATATATATATATATATATATATATATATATACGGGGAGAGAGAGAGTGAAATTCATGTTATAACAAAAAAAACAAATTATTATTAAAACGTATTATTTTTTTATTCCCCAGCCATTCTTTTTGTATTTATTTAATTACTCAGACTTTTACCTGCTGGTACGCCGTCTGGTGTGCCCTGTGAAATGAAAGGTGCCATTCTTTATTTATTTATTTATTTATTCATTTATTCATTCATAACTGACAGCTTCGCGCTCCGCTCGTGCCCGGGCGGAAGAGGTGCTCCAATTCGGCTTAACTGTGACACACGCCCACCCTCCTCCCCCGGAGCTTCCATTCGGTTAAACTTAGGGGCCGCTTGGCACCGCCCGTGCCCGGGGAAGGTGCTCCTCTTCGGCTTACTGTGTCGCGAGCATGCCCTCCTCCTCCGGAGCTTCCATTCGGTTAAACTTAGGGGCCGCTTGGAACCGCCCGTGCCCGGGGAAGGTGCTCCTCTTCGGCTTACTGTGACGCGAGCATGCCCTCCTCCTCCGGAGCTTCCATTCGGTTAAACTTAGGGGCCGCTTGGCACCGCCCGTGCCCGGGGAAGGTGCTCCTCTACGGCTTAACTGCCACGCACGCCGGCCGGAGCTCTGGTACGGTCCGAACCGCGCGAAACGTCGCCACCGATCGTGTCCGGGGGAACGTGCTCTTCTTCGTCTACTCTCCTCTTCGCCCACGCTCTTCTTCGGCGCACGCCGGCCGTCTAACCGCTCCAGCGCCCCGTCGTGCCGCTCGGCGAAACTACAATGCCCCCGAATATTTTTTATACCCGCGAAGCACTGAACCCGCGAAAGGTGAACCGCGAAGTAGCGAGGGTTCACTGTATGTATAAGACCAAGACCTACAAAAAAGTCTCTTGGAGCAATGAGCTAGGTTTTACAGGAAGTCGGCCATTTTGAATTTATTAAAAGGGGGCGGGTCACCACAATGGACTTTGTGTAGAAATTATTATTGGGGCCCGAGCAGCGACCGCGGCGAGGTCCCTATTGTTTATGTAGAAATTATTATTAGGGCCCGAGCAGCGACCGCTACGAGGTCCCCATTGTTTTTGTGGAAATTATTATTATTATTATTATTAGGGCCCGAGCAGTGACCGCTGCGAGGTCCCTATTGTTTTTCTAGAAATTGTTATTAGGGCCCGAGCTGCGACGGCTGCGAGGTCCCTATTGTTTTTGTAGAAAATATTATTACTTTCAAATTTCCCCATTGTGGGACTAATAAAGGACATCTTATCTTATCTTCTCTTATTATTATTATTATTATTAGGGCCTGAGCAGCGACCGCTGCGAAGTCCCTATTGTTTTTGTAGAAATTATTATTATTATTATTTTTCCGATTGTTCGATTGCATTTTTGACCCCCGAAACATGCACAAAAATTCACCAAACTTGGCAGTCTCATCGGGCATGGCGAAAAATGTGATATTTTAATGTCTAATATGAATAGGAAGTGAGTTATGAATTTTTGAAAGTCCGACTTTTGCCCTTTTTTGCATGTTTACTGGGGTCATTCTTTTGCACCCTGATCCTAAAGGCTTCATCTGATTGCCTTAAAATTCTGTCTGTAGCATCTTAAGACCTGGGACAAACACTGGGGCTAAAATTTTTTGTTTCCGAAATACTATATGACGGGGGCGGGGCTTCGAAGTTTTCACTTAAGATTTCCTTCGCCGCAATGGACAAAATGCTTAATAACTCTCTTGCACATGCTGCTAAAAATCCAAAACTTCACATGTACATAAAGAGTCGGTACCTGAAAACATCTATATGTTTATATTCAGTTATACACCTTGCGCCAATCAATATCATTTTTTACATTTTGACGTACTGCACGGTGCCCTTTTAACGAATCCGATTGAAAATTGGCTAGAAAAGACTCAAGACATTGATCTTACTCTATCCCTATTTTTGTGACTTTCCTTCGAAGGGCGTGGCTATTACGGTGCCGCAGAGTCTGATTATTCTCCGTGGCAACAAAAGTTCCTGCAAAATGATTCAGATGATCCATCTTCTTGAAATTTTTCACATTTGAGGATATTCAGGCCCTGAAGACGGCTGCCAACTTATTTTTGATCGCAGTGGTAGCGCCACCAACTGGTTAAAACAAATACAAATTATTTTCGTTGATGTTTTTCTCCGGGCAGGTTCACAAAATCTACCTTAAATTTGCTCGGATGAGTGTTTAAGCCTTGAGGATGTCACAATACGAAAGTCTTTCGTCTTCTTCAGAGTGTCACATGATGGTGTCTTGTGGCCCGTCTTTATCAGCTGATGTTCCATGAGGGCGTGACTTACCATTCACAAGAATGAAGGCAAGTCACGCCCCCCGCTGTCCGTTCACTCCGCCAAGATGCTGCTCCAGGTGGTAGAGAGGATGAAGGCTCCCTTGTCTCTGTTCATGGTTTTTATGCCTCGCTTGCAGATCTCAATGGCCTCTCTGATCCAGCGCTGTTGTTTGTTCTCTTCGGTGCGGATGACCCTGCCCTTCTCCCGGTCCATGATGTGGTTTTCCCTTTTGCAGTGGTCAGTGATTGCTGATTTGTAATGTTCATGTTGTGCTTGTTCTTTTACTGCTCTGATTTTTCATTTTTTTGACAGGTAAGTCACACCCTCATGGAACATCAGCTGATAAAGACGGGTCTCAAGACACCATCATGCGACACTCTGAAGAAGGCGAAAGACTCGCCGAAACATGTCAGGTAAAAAATTAACCTAAAACATAATTGTCTGCTTTTAATGAATCAGTCAAATATCAATAATAAGAAGACAAAATGAACCTAATACAAATAAACGAATGCTTAATAACTCCCCTGCACATGCTCCTAAAAATCCAAACCTTCACCTGTAAATAAAACGTCCCGACCTGAAGACATCTTAATGTTATTATTTTGTTATACACACAGCGCCGCCAAGTGGAATCAAAAATTTGTTTTTATTTAAATTTTCACATTATGCACGGTGCCCTTTTGACGAATCCGACTGAAAATTAGTCAGAAAAGACTCAAGACAATGATCTTACTCTCTGCCGAATTTTGTGACGTTTTGGCAAAAGGCGTGGCTATTACGGTGCTGAAAAGTCAGATTGTACTCTGTGGCAATAAAAGCTCCGGCAACATGACTCAGATGATCCTATCTTCTCGAAGTTGTACACATTTGAGGATACTTCAGCCCTGAAGACATCTACCAACTTATTTTTTATCGTAGTAGTAGCGCCACCAACTGGTAAAAGCTAATACAAGTTATTTTCTTGGATGTTTTTCTCCGTGCAACTCAACAAGGTCGCCCTCATATATGCTCGGATGACTGTTTCGGCCATGAGGATGTCACAATACGAAATTCGTCCTTTTTCTTGTAAAGTTGTGGGAGTGGCATTGCACTGTTCGGCAATAAAACAACGCTGATTATGAGGTTCTAAATATGAACGACAACTCGTGAAACTTTACACACACATCAGGCCGAGCAAATTTATCAATATTTTATACGTTAGTTGTGCAGCTTTTTTGAAATGGCTCGCCATGGCCCTCGAGAAATGTTAAAAAAAGCAGCCCTGGTTGAGTGTTTCACCTCGCTTTTTGTAAATTTTATGGAGTACAGTGAATCCTCGGTTATCGCGGTTAATGGGGACAGAGACCACCCGCGAAAACTGAAAATCCGCGAAGTAGCGGCGCACCTTCAAAAATGCTTAAAAAAAATATACAATATATATAATAATATATATATATATATATATATATATATATATATATATATATACGGGGAGAGAGAGAGTGAAATTCATGTTATAACAAAAAAAACAAATTATTATTAAAACGTATTATTTTTTTATTCCCCAGCCATTCTTTTTGTATTTATTTAATTACTCCGACTTTTACCTGCTGGTACGCCGTCCGGTGTGCCCTGTGAAATGAAAGGTGGCATTCTTTATGTATTTATTTATTTATTCTTTTATACATTCATAACTGACAGCTTCGCGCTCCGCTCGTGCCCGGGCGGAAGAGGTGCTCCAATTCGGCTTAACTGTGACACACACCCGCCCTCCTCCCCCGGAGCTTCCATTCGGTTAAACTTAGGGGCCGCTTGGCACCGCCCGTGCCCGGGGAAGGTGCTCCTCTTCGGCTTACTGTGACGCGAGCATGCCCTCCTCCTCCGGAGCTTCCATTCGGTTAAACTTAGGGGCCGCTTGGAACCGCCCGTGCCCGGGGAAGGTGCTCCTCTTCGGCTTACTGTGACGCGAGCATGCCCTCCTCCTCCGGAGCTTCCATTCGGTTAAACTTAGGGGCCGCTTGGAACCGCCCGTGCCCGGGGAAGGTGCTCCTCTTCGGCTTACTGTGACGCGAGCATGCCCTCCTCCTCCGGAGCTTCCATTCGGTTAAACTTAGGGGCCGCTTGGCACCGCCCGTGCCCGGGGAAGGTGCTCCTCTACGGCTTAACTGCCACGCACGCCGGCCGGAGCTCTGGTACTGTCCGAACCGCGCGAAACGTCGCCACCCATCGTGTCCGGGGGAACGTGCTCTTCTTCGTCCACTCTCCTCTTCGCCCACGCTCTTCTTCGGCGCACGCCGGCCGTCTAACCGCTCCAGCACCCCGTCGTGCCGCTCGGCGAAACTACAATGCCCCCGAATATTTTTTAGACCCGCGAAACACTGAACCCGCGAAAGGTGAACCGCCAAGTAGCGAGGGTTCACTGTATGTATAAGACCAAGACCTACAAAAAAGTCTCTTGGAGCAATGAGCTAGGTTTTACAGGAAGTCGGCCATTTTGAATTTACTTAAAAGGGGGCGGGTCACCACAATGGACTTTGTGTAGAAATTATTATTGGGGCCCGAGCAGCGACCGCGGAGAGGTCCCTATTGTTTTTGTAGAAATTATTATTAGGGCCCGAGCAGCGACCGCTACGAGGTCCCCATTGTTTTTGTGGAAATTATTATTATTATTATTATTAGGGCCCGAGCAGTGACCGCTGCGAGGTCCCTATTGTTTTTCTAGAAATTGTTATTAGGGCCCGAGCTGCGACGGCTGCGAGGTCCCTATTGTTTTTGTAGAAAATATTATTACTTTTATTATTATTATTATTATTAGGGCCTGAGCAGCGACCGCTGCGAAGTCCCTATTGTTTTTGTAGGAATTATTATTATTATTATTTTTCCGATTGTTCGATCGCATTTTTGACCCCGAAACATGCACAAAAATTCACCAAACTTGGCAGTCTCATCGGGCATGGCGAAAAATTTGATATTTTAACGTCTAATATGAACAGGAAGTGAGTTATGAATTTTTGAAAGTCCGACTTTTGCCCTTTTTTGCATGTTTACAGGGGTCATTCTTTTGCACCCTGATCCTAAAGGCTTCATCTGATTGCCTTAAAATTCTGTCTGTAGCATCTTAAGACCTGGGACAAACACTGGGGCTAAAATTTTTTGTTTCCGAAATACTATATGAACGGGGGCGGGGCTTCGAAGTTTTCACTTAAGATTTCCTTCGCCGCAATGGACAAAATGCTTAATAACTCTCCTGCACATGCTGCTAAAAATCCAAAACTTCACATGTACATAAAGAGTCGGTACCTGAAGACATCTATATGTTTATATTCAGTTATACACCTTGCGCCAATCAATATCATTTTTTACATTTTGACGTACTGCACGGTGCCCTTTTAACGAATCCGATTGAAAATTGGCTAGAAAAGACTCAAGACATTGATCTTACTCTATCCCTATTTTTGTGACTTTCCTTCGAAGGGCGTGGCTATTACGGTGCCGCAGAGTCTGATTAATCTCCGTGGCAACAAAAGTTCCTGCAAAATGATTCAGATGATCCATCTTCTCGAAATTTTTCACATTTGAGGATATTCAGGCCCTGAAGACGGCTGCCAACTTATTTTTGATCGGATGAGTGTTTAGGCCTTGAGGATGTCACAATACGAAAGTCTTTCGCCTTCTTCAGAGTGTCACATGATGGTGTCTTGTGGCCCGTCTTTATCAGCTGATGTTCCATGAGGGCGTGACTTACCTGTCACAAGAATGAAGGCAAGTCACGCCCCCCGCTGTCCGTTCACTCCGCCAAGATGCTGCTCCAGGTGGTAGAGAGGATGAAGGCTCCCTTGTCTCTGTTCATGGTTTTTATGCCTCGCTTGCAGATCTCAATGGCCTCTCTGATCCAGCGCTGTTGTTTGTTCTCTTCGGTGCGGATGACCCTGCCCTTCTCCCGGTCCATGATGTGGTTTTCCCTTTTGCAGTGGTCAGTGATTGCTGATTTGTAATGTTCATGTTGTGCTTGTTCTTTTACTGCTCTGATTTTTCATTTTTTTGACAGGTAAGTCACACCCTCATGGAACATCAGCTGATAAAGACGGGTCTCAAGACACCATCATGCGACACTCTGAAGAAGGCGAAAGACTCGCCGAAACATGTCAGGTAAAAAATTAACCTAAAACATAATTGTCTGCTTTTAATGAATCAGTCAAATATCAATAATAAGAAGACAAAATGAACCTAATACAAATAAATGAATGCTTAATAACGCCCCTGCACATGCTCCTAAAAATCCAAACCTTCACCTGTAAATAAAACGTCCCGACCTGAAGACATCTTAATGTTATTATTTTGTTATACACACAGCGCCGCCAAGTGGAATCAAAAATTTGTTTTTATTTTAATTTTCACATACTGCACGGTGCCCTTTTGACGAATCCGACTGAAAATTAGTCAGAAAAGACTCAAGACAATGATCTTACTCTCTGCCGAATTTTGTGACGTTTTGGCAAAAGGCGTGGCTATTACGGTGCTGAAAAATCCGATTGTACTTTGTGGCAACAAAAGTACATGACTCAGATGATCCTATCTTCTCGAAGTTGTACACATTTGAGGATACCTCAGCCCTGAAGACATCTACCAACTTATTTTTCATCGTAGTAGTAGCGCCACCAACTGGTAAAAGCTAATACAAGTTATTTTCTTGGATGTTTTTCTCCGTGCAACTCAACAAGGTCGCCCTCATATATGCTCGGATGACTGTTTCGGCCATGAGGATGTCACAATACGAAATTCATCCTTTTTCGTGAAAAGTTGTGGGAGTGGCATTGCACTGTTCGGCAATAAAACAACGCTGATTATGAGGTTCTAAATATGAACGACAACTCGTGAAACTTTACACACACATCAGGCAGAGCAAATTTATCAATATTTTATACGTTAGTTGTGCAGCTTTTTTGAAATGGCTCGCCATGGCCCTCGAGAAAAGTTAAAAAAAGAATAGAATAGAAATAGAAATCCCTTTATTGTCATTGTACTCAAGTGTGCAACGAGATTAGAGGGCTCCCCTCTCCAGTGCAATACAACAATAATACAGACAATAGATAAATTAGATAAATAAATAAGACAGTGCAATGGAATTCAGTACTGAATAGGGCATATAGAAACACATCACAATGCTGTTTTGCAAGGTTAGGGTGGTCTCGTGTGTGTGTGAGAGTTCAGTATGGAGATGGCTCTCGGAAAGAAACTGTTTCTCAGTCTATTGGTCCTTGATTTGATGCATCTGTAGCGCCTGCCAGAGGGCAACAGGTCGAACAGGTGTGAGTTTGGGTGGGTATTGTCTTTGACGATGTTGAGAGCCCTTCTGAGGCACCGGGCGGTGTAGATGTCCGACAGCGAGGGGAGAGGGCAGCCAATAATCCTTTGCGCTGTTTTGACTGTCCTCTGGAGCCTCACTCTGTCCGCCTCAGTGCAGCCGCTGTACCAGGTGGAGACACAGTACGTCAGCAGGCTCTCGATGGACGAGTGGTAGAAGGCCAGCAGCAGCTTCCTGTCCAGGTTGAATTTCCTGAGGACTCTCAGGAAGTGCAGACGTTGGCGGACCTTCTTTACCACTGCTGTGGTGTTGTGACTCCAAGAAAGGTCATCGGAGATCTGTACTCCCAGGAACTTGAACGTGTGGACCCTCTCCACACACACGCCTTCGATGCAGAGGGGGGGCGGCAGCGTCTTGTTCCTCCTGAAGTCGACGACAATCTCCTTTGTTTTAGCAGAGTTAAGGTGCAGTCTGTTCTCCTTGCACCAAGTTGTCAGTCTCCCTACCTCCTCTCTGTAGGCTGTCTCGTCACCTTCCGAGATCAGACCGACCACTGTCGTGTCGTCAGCAAACTTGACGATGGTGTTGTTGCCGTGGGCCGGGCTGCAGTCGTAGGTGTAGAGGGCGTACAGGAGAGGGCTCAGCACGCATCCTTGGGGGGAACCGGTGCTCAGCATGAGGGTGGAGGACGTGTAGGGGCCGAGCAACACAGTCTGGGGTCTGTTGGTCAGAAAGTCCTTAATCCAGATGCGTGTGAGGGCAGGGAGGCCGAGAGTGTCCAGTTTGGCGACGAGGATGTCTGGGATGATCGTGTTGAATGCCGAGCTGTAGTCCACAAAGAGCATCCTTGCATAGCTCCGCTGTTGTTCCAGGTGGCCCAGCACAACATGCAGAGCAGCCCTGGTTGAGTGTTTCACCTCGCTTTTTGTAAATTTTATGGAGTACAGTGAACCCTCGGTTATCGCGGTTAATGGGGACCGAGACCACCCGCGAAAACTGAAAATCCGCGAAGTAGCGGCGCACCTTCAAAAATGCTTAAAAAAAAAATACAATATATATATATATATATATATATATATATACGGGGAGAGAGAGAGTGAAATTCATGTTATAACAAAAAAAACAAATTATTATTAAAACGTATTATTTTTTTATTCCCCAGCCATTCTTTTTGTATTTATTTAATTACTCAGACTTTTACCTGCTGGTACGCCGTCTGGTGTGCCCTGTGAAATGAAAGGTGCCATTCTTTATTTATTTATTTATTTATTCATTTATTCATTCATAACTGACAGCTTCGCGCTCCGCTCGTGCCCGGGCGGAAGAGGTGCTCCAATTCGGCTTAACTGTGACACACGCCCACCCTCCTCCCCCGGAGCTTCCATTCGGTTAAACTTAGGGGCCGCTTGGCACCGCCCGTGCCCGGGGATGGTGCTCCTCTTCGGCTTACTGTGTCGCGAGCATGCCCTCCTCCTCCGGAGCTTCCATTCGGTTAAACTTAGGGGCCGCTTGGAACCGCCCGTGCCCGGGGAAGGTGCTCCTCTTCGGCTTACTGTGACGCGAGCATGCCCTCCTCCTCCGGAGCTTCCATTCGGTTAAACTTAGGGGCCGCTTGGCACCGCCCGTGCCCGGGGAAGGTGCTCCTCTACGGCTTAACTGCCACGCACGCCGGCCGGAGCTCTGGTACGGTCCGAACCGCGCGAAACGTCGCCACCGATCGTGTCCGGGGGAACGTGCTCTTCTTCGTCCACTCTCCTCTTCGCCCACGCTCTTCTTCGGCGCACGCCGGCCGTCTAACCGCTCCAGCGCCCCGTCGTGCCGCTCGGCGAAACTACAATGCCCCCGAATATTTTTTATACCCGCGAAGCACTGAACCCGCGAAAGGTGAACCGCGAAGTAGCGAGGGTTCACTGTATGTATAAGACCAAGACCTACAAAAAAGTCTCTTGGAGCAATGAGCTAGGTTTTACAGGAAGTCGGCCATTTTGAATTTATTAAAAGGGGGCGGGTCACCACAATGGACTTTGTGTAGAAATTATTATTGGGGCCCGAGCAGCGACCGCGGCGAGGTCCCTATTGTTTATGTAGAAATTATTATTAGGGCCCGAGCAGCGACCGCTACGAGGTCCCCATTGTTTTTGTGGAAATTATTATTATTATTATTATTAGGGCCCGAGCAGTGACCGCTGCGAGGTCCCTATTGTTTTTCTAGAAATTGTTATTAGGGCCCGAGCTGCGACGGCTGCGAGGTCCCTATTGTTTTTGTAGAAAATATTATTACTTTTATTATTATTATTATTATTATTATTAGGGCCTGAGCAGCGACCGCTGCGAAGTCCCTGTTGTTTTTGTAGAAATTATTATTATTATTATTTTTCCGATTGTTCGATCGCATTTTTGACCCCCGAAACATGCACAAAAACTCACCAAACTTGGCAGTCTCATCGGGCATGGCGAGAAATTTGATATTTTAACGTCTAATATGAACAGGAAGTGAGTTATGAATTTTTGAAAGTCCGACTTTTGCCCTTTTTTGCATGTTTACAGGGGTCATTCTTTTGCACCCTGATCCTAAAGGCTTCATCTGATTGCCTTAAAATTCTGTCTGTAGCATCTTAAGACCTGGGACAAACACTGGGGCTAAAATCTTTTGTTTCCGAAATACTATATGACGGGGGCGGGGCTTCAAAGTTTTCACTTAAGATTTCCTTCGCCGCAATGGACAAAATGCTTAATAACTCTCCTGCACATGCTGCTAAAAATCCAAAACTTCACATATACATAAAGAGTCGGTACCTGAAGACATCTATATGTTTATATTCTGTTATACACCTTGCGTCAATCAATATCATTTTTTACATTTTGACGTACTGCACGGTGCCCTTTTAACGAATCCGATTGAAAATTGGCTAGAAAAGACTCAAGACATTGATCTTACTCTATCCCTATTTTTGTGACTTTCCTTCGAAGGGCGTGGCTATTGCGGTGCCGCAGAGTCTGATTATTCTCCGTGGCAACAAAAGTTCCTGCAAAATGATTCAGATGATCCATCTTCTCGAAATTTTTCACATTTGAGGATATTCAGGCCCTGAAGACGGCTGCCAACTTATTTTTGATCGCAGTGGTAGCGCCACCAACTGGTTAAAACAAATACAAATTATTTTCGTTGATGTTTTTCTCCGGGCAGGTTAACAAAATCTACCTTATATTTGCTCGGATGAGTGTTTAGGCCTTGAGGATGTCACAATACGAAAGTCTTTCGCCTTCTTCAGAGTGTCACATGATGGTGTCTTGTGACCCGTCTTTATCAGCTGATGTTCCATGAGGGCGTGACTTACCTGTCACAAGAATGAAGGCAAGTCACGCCCCCCGCTGTCCGTTCACTCCGCCAAGATGCTGCTCCAGGTGGTAGAGAGGATGAAGGCTCCCTTGTCTCTGTTCATGGTTTTTATGCCTCGCTTGCAGATCTCAATGGCCTCTCTGATCCAGCGCTGTTGTTTGTTCTCTTCGGTGCGGATGACCCTGCCCTTCTCCCGGTCCATGATGTGGTTTTCCCTTTTGCAGTGGTCAGTGATTGCTGATTTGTAATGTTCATGTTGTGCTTGTTCTTTTACTGCTATGATTTTTCATTTTTTTGACAGGTAATTCACACCCTCATGGAACATCAGCTGATAAAGACGGGTCTCAAGACACCATCATGCGACACTCTGAAGAAGGCGAAAGACTCGCCGAAACATGTCAGGTAAAAAATTTACCTAAAACATAATTGTCTGCTTTTAATGAATCTGTCAAATATCAATAATAAGAAGACAAAATGAACCTAATACAAATAAATGAATGCTTAATAACTCCCCTGCACATGCTCCTAAAAATCCAAACCTTCACCTGTAAATAAAATGTCCCGACCTGAAGACATCTTAATGTTATTATTTTGTTATACACACAGCGCCGCCAAGTGGAATAAAAAATTTGTTTTTATTTTAATTTTCACGTACTGCACGGTGCCCTTTTGACGAATCCGACTGAAAATTAGTCAGAAAAGACTCAAGACAATGATCTTACTCTCTGCCGAGTTTTGTGACGTTTTGGCAAAAGGCGTGGCTATTACGGTGCTGAAAAGTCCGATTGTACTTTGTGGCAACAAAAGCTCCGGCAACATGACTGAGATGATCCTATCTTCTCGAAGTTGTACACATTTGAGGATACTTCAACCCTGAAGACATCTACCAACTTATTTTTCATCGTAGTAGTAGCGCCACCAACTGGTAAAAGCTAATACAAGTTATTTTCTTGGATGTTTTTCTCCGTGCAACTCAACAAGGTCGCCCTCATATATGCTCGGAGGACTGTTTCGTCCATGAGGATGTCACAATACGAAATTCATCCTTTTTCGTGAAAAGTTGTGGGAGTGGCATTGCACTGTCCGGCAATAAAACAACGCTGATTATGAGGTTCTAAATATGAACGACAACTCGTGAAACTTGACACACACATCAGGCAGAGCAAATTTATCAATATTTTATACGTTAGTTGTGCAGCTTTTTTTAAATGGCTCGCCATGGCCCTCGAGAAATGTTCAAAAAAGCAGCCCTGGTTGAGTGTTTCACCTCGCTTTTTGTAAATTTTATGGAGTACAGTGAACCCTCGGTTGTCGCGGTTAATGGGGACCGAGACCACCCGCGGAAACTGAAAATCCGCAAAGTAGCGGCGCACCTTCAAAAATGCTTAAAAAAAAATACAATATATATAATAAATATATATATATATAGATATATATATAGATATATATATATATATACAGAGAGAGAGAGAGAGTTAAATTCATGTTATAACAAAAAAAACAAATTATTATTAAAACGTATTATTTTTTTATTCCCCAGCCATTCTTTTTGTATTTATTTAATTACTCCGACTATTACCTGCTGGTACGCCGTCCGGTGTGCCCTGTGAAATGAAAGGTGGCATTCTTTATTTATTTATTTATTTATTCATTTATTCATTCATAACTGACAGCTTCGCGCTCCGTTCGTGCCCGGGCGGAAGAGGTGTTCCAATTCGGCTTAACTGTGACACACGCCCGCCCTCCTCCCCCGGAGCTTCCATTCGGTTAAACTTAGGGGCCGCTTGGCACCGCCCGTGCCCGGGGAAGGTGCTCCTCTTCGGCTTACTGTGACGCGAGCATGCCCGCCTCCTCCGGAGCTTCCATTCGGTTAAACTTAGGGGCCGCTTGGAACCGCCCGTGCCCGGCGAAGGTGCTCCTCTTCGGCTTACTGTGACGCGAGCATGCCCTCCTCCTCCGGAGCTTCCATTTGGTTAAACTTAGGGGCCGCTTGGAACCGCCCGTGCCCGGGGAAGGTGCTCCTCTTCGGCTTACTGTGACGCGAGCATGCCCTCCTCCTCCGGAGCTTCCATTCGGTTAAACTTAGGGGCCGCTTGGCACCGCCCGTGCCCGGGGAAGGTGCTCCTCTACGGCTTAACTGCCACGCACGCCGGCCGGAGCTCTGGTACGGTCCGAACCGCGCGAAACGTCGCCACCGATCGTGTCCGGGGGAACGTGCTCTTCTTCGTCCACTCTCCTCTTCGCCCACGCTCTTCTTCGGCGCACGCCGGCCGTCTAACCGCTCCAGCGCCCGTCGTGCCGCTCGGCGAAACTACAATGCCCCCGAATATTTTTTATACCCGCGAAGCACTGAACCCGCGAAAGGTGAACCGCGAAGTAGCGAGGGTTCACTGTATGTATAAGACCAAGACCTACAAAAAAAGTCTCTTGGAGCAATGAGCTAGGTTTTACAGGAAGTCGGCCATTTTGAATTTACTTAAAAGGGGCGGGTCACCACAATGGACTTTGTGTAGAAATTATTATTGGGGCCCGAGCAGCGACCGCGGCGAGGTCCCTATTGTTTATGTAGAAATTATTATTAGGGCCCGAGCAGCGACCGCTACGAGGTCCCCATTGTTTTTGTGGAAATTATTATTATTATTATTATTAGGGCCCGAGCAGTGACCGCTGCGAGGTCCCTATTGTTTTTCTAGAAATTGTTATTAGGGCCCGAGCTGCGACGGCTGCGAGGTCCCTATTGTTTTTGTAGAAAATATTAATACTTTTATTATTATTATTATTATTATTATTAGGGCCTGAGCAGCGACCGCTGCGAAGTCCCTGTTGTTTTTGTAGAAATTATTATTATTATTATTTTTCCGATTGTTCGATTGCATTTTTGACCCCCGAAACATGCACAAAAATTCACCAAACTTGGCAGTCTCATCGGGCATGGCGAAAAATTTGATATTTTAACGTCTAATATGAACAGGAAGTGAGTTATGAATTTTTGAAAGTCCGACTTTTGCCCTTTTTTGCATGTTTACAGGGGTCATTCTTTTGCACCCTGATCCTAAAGGCTTCATCTGATTGCCTTAAAATTCTGTCTGTAGCATCTTAAGACCTGGGACAAACACTGGGGCTAAAATTTTTTGTTTCCGAAATACTATATGACGGGGGCGGGGCTTCGAAGTTTTCACTTAAGATTTCCTTCGCCGCAATGGACAAAATGCTTAATAACTCTCTTGCACATGCTGCTAAAAATCCAAAACTTCACATGTACATCAAGAGTCGGTACCTGAAGACATCTATATGTTTATATTCTGTTATACACCTTGCGCCAATCAATATCATTTTTTACATTTTGACGTCCTGCACGGTGCCCTTTTAACGAATCCGATTGAAAATTGGCTAGAAAAGACTCAAGACATTGATCTTACTCTTTCCCTATTTTTGTGACTTTCCTTCGAAGGGCGTGGCTATTACGGTGCCGCAGAGTCTGATTATTCTCCGTGGCAACAAAAGTTCCTGCAAAATGATTCAGATGATCCATCTTCTCGAAATTTTTCACATTTGAGGATATTCAGGCCCTGAAGACGGCTGCCAACTTATTTTTGATCGGATGAGTGTTTAGGCCTTGAGGATGTCACAATACGAAAGTCTTTCGCCTTCTTCAGAGTGTCACATGATGGTGTCTTGTGGCCCGTCTTTATCAGCTGATGTTCCATGAGGGCGTGACTTACCTGTCACAAGAATGAAGGCAAGTCACGCCCCCCGCTGTCCGTTCACTCCGCCAAGATGCTGCTCCAGGTGGTAGAGAGGATGAAGGCTCCCTTGTCTCTGTTCATGGTTTTTATGCCTCGCTTGCAGATCTCAATGGCCTCTCTGATCCAGCGCTGTTGTTTGTTCTCTTCGGTGCGGATGACCCTGCCCTTCTCCCGGTCCATGATGTGGTTTTCCCTTTTGCAGTGGTCAGTGATTGCTGATTTGTAATGTTCATGTTGTGCTTGTTCTTTTACTGCTCTGATTTTTCATTTTTTTGACAGGTAAGTCACACCCTCATGGAACATCAGCTGATAAAGACGGGTCTCAAGACACCATCATGCGACACTCTGAAGAAGGCGAAAGACTCGCCGAAACATGTCAGGTAAAAAATTAACCTAAAACATAATTGTCTGCTTTTAATGAATCAGTCAAATATCAATAATAAGAAGACAAAATGAACCTAATACAAATAAATGAATGCTTAATAACGCCCCTGCACATGCTCCTAAAAATCCAAACCTTCACCTGTAAATAAAACGTCCCGACCTGAAGACATCTTAATGTTATTATTTTGTTATACACACAGCGCCGCCAAGTGGAATCAAAAATTTGTTTTTATTTTAATTTTCACGTACTGCACGGTGCCCTTTTGACGAATCCGACTGAAAATTAGTCAGAAAAGACTCAAGACAATGATCTTACTCTGTGCCGAATTTTGTGACGTTTTGGCAAAAGGCGTGGCTATTACGGTGCTGAAAAATCCGATTGTACTTTGTGGCAACAAAAGCTCCGGCAACATGACTCAGATGATCCTATCTTCTCGAAGTTGTACACATTTGAGGATACTTCAGCCCTGAAGACATCTACCAACTTATTTTTCATCGTAGTAGTAGCGCCACCAACTGGTAAAAGCTAATACAAGTTATTTTCTTGGATGTTTTTCTCCATGCAACTCAACAAGGTCGCCCTCATATATGCTCGGATGACTGTTTCGGCCATGAGGATGTCACAATACGAAATTCATCCTTTTTCGTGAAAAGTTGTGGGAGTGGCATTGCACTGTTCGGCAATAAAACAACGCTGATTATGAGGTTCTAAATATGAACGACAACTCGTGAAACTTTACACACACATCAGGCAGAGCAAATTTATCAATATTTTATACGTTAGTTGTGCAGCTTTTTTGAAATGGCTCGCCATGGCCCTCGAGAAAAGTTAAAAAAAGAATAGAATAGAAATAGAAATCCCTTTATTGTCATTGTACTCAAGTGTGCAACGAGATTAGAGGGCTCCCCTCTCCAGTGCAATACAACAATAATACAGACAATATATAAATTAGATAAATAAATAAGACAGTGCAATGGAATTCAGTACTGAATAGGGCATATAGAAACACATCACAATGCTGTTTTGCAAGGTTAGGGTGGTCTCGTGTGTGTGTGAGAGTTCAGTATGGAGATGGCTCTCGGAAAGAAACTGTTTCTCAGTCTATTGGTCCTTGATTTGATGCATCTGTAGCGCCTGCCAGAGGGCAACAAGTCGAACAGGTGTGAGTTTGGGTGGGTATTGTCTTTGACGATGTTGAGAGCCCTTCTGAGGCACCGGGCGGTGTAGATGTCCGACAGCGAGGGGAGAGGGCAGCCAATAATCCTTTGCGCTGTTTTGACTGTCCTCTGGAGCCTCACTCTGTCCGCCTCAGTGCAGCCGCTGTACCAGGTGGAGACACAGTACGTCAGCAGGCTCTCGATGGACGAGTGGTAGAAGGCCAGCAGCAGCTTCCTGTCCAGGTTGAATTTCCTGAGGACTCTCAGGAAGTGCAGACCTTGGCGGACCTTCTTTACCACTGCTGTGGTGTTGTGACTCCAAGAAAGGTCATCGGAGATCTGTACTCCCAGGAACTTGAACGTGTGGACCCTCTCCACACACACGCCTTCGATGCAGAGGGGGGGCGGCAGCGTCTTGTTCCTCCTGAAGTCGACGACAATCTCCTTTGTTTTAGCAGAGTTAAGGTGCAGTCTGTTGTCCTTGCACCAAGTTGTCAGTCTCCCTACCTCCTCTCTGTAGGCTGTCTCGTCACCTTCCGAGATCAGACCGACCACTGTCGTGTCGTCAGCAAACTTGACGATGGTGTTGTTGCCGTGGGCCGGGCTGCAGTCGTAGGTGTAGAGGGCGTACAGGAGAGGGCTCAGCACGCATCCTTGGGGGGAACCGGTGCTCAGCATGAGGGTGGAGGACGTGTAGGGGCCGAGCAACACAGTCTGGGGTCTGTTGGTCAGAAAGTCCTTAATCCAGATGCGTGTGAGGGCAGGGAGGCCGAGAGTGTCCAGTTTGGCGACGAGGATGTCTGGGATGATCGTGTTGAATGCCGAGCTGTAGTCCACAAAGAGCATCCTTGCATAGCTCCGCTGTTGTTCCAGGTGGCCCAGCACAACATGCAGAGCAGCCCTGGTTGAGTGTTTCACCTCGCTTTTTGTAAATTTTATGGAGTACAGTGAACCCTCGGTTATCGCGGTTAATGGGGACCGAGACCACCCGCGAAAACTGAAAATCCGCGAAGTAGCGGCGCACCTTCAAAAATGCTTAAAAAAAAAATACAATATATATAATAAATATATATATATATATATATATATATATATATATATATATATATATATATATATATATACGGGGAGAGAGAGAGTGAAATTCATGTTATAACAAAAAAAACAAATTATTATTAAAACGTATTATTTTTTTATTCCCCAGCCATTCTTTTTGTATTTATTTAATTACTCAGACTTTTACCTGCTGGTACGCCGTCTGGTGTGCCCTGTGAAATGAAAGGTGCCATTCTTTATTTATTTATTTATTTATTCATTTATTCATTCATAACTGACAGCTTCGCGCTCCGCTCGTGCCCGGGCGGAAGAGGTGCTCCAATTCGGCTTAACTGTGACACACGCCCACCCTCCTCCCCCGGAGCTTCCATTCGGTTAAACTTAGGGGCCGCTTGGCACCGCCCCTGCCCGGGGAAGGTGCTCCTCTTCGGCTTACTGTGTCGCGAGCATGCCCTCCTCCTCCGGAGCTTCCATTCGGTTAAACTTAGGGGCCGCTTGGAACCGCCCGTGCCCGGGGAAGGTGCTCCTCTTCGGCTTACTGTGACGCGAGCATGCCCTCCTCCTCCGGAGCTTCCATTCGGTTAAACTTAGGGGCCGCTTGGCACCGCCCGTGCCCGGGGAAGGTGCTCCTCTACGGCTTAACTGCCACGCACGCCGGCCGGAGCTCTGGTACGGTCCGAACCGCGCGAAACGTCGCCACCGATCGTGTCCGGGGGAACGTGCTCTTCTTCGTCCACTCTTCTCTTCGCCCACGCTCTTCTTCGGCGCACGCCGGCCGTCTAACCGCTCCAGCGCCCCGTCGTGCCGCTCGGCGAAACTACAATGCCCCGAATATTTTTTATACCCGCGAAGCACTGAACCCGCGAAAGGTGAACCGCGAAGTAGCGAGGGTTCACTGTATGTATAAGACCAAGACCTACAAAAAAGTCTCTTGGAGCAATGAGCTAGGTTTTACAGGAAGTCGGCCATTTTGAATTTATTAAAAGGGGGCGGGTCACCACAATGGACTTTGTGTAGAAATTATTATTGGGGCCCGAGCAGCGACCGCGGCGAGGTCCCTATTGTTTATGTAGAAATTATTATTAGGGCCCGAGCAGCGACCGCTACGAGGTCCCCATTGTTTTTGTGGAAATTATTATTATTATTATTATTAGGGCCCGAGCAGTGACCGCTGCGAGGTCCCTATTGTTTTTCTAGAAATTGTTATTAGGGCCCGAGCTGCGACGGCTGCGAGGTCCCTATTGTTTTTGTAGAAAATATTATTACTTTTATTATTATTATTATTATTATTATTAGGGCCTGAGCAGCGACCGCTGCCACATTGTTTGCCCTGGTTGTTTCAGTTAATAAATTCCCTTCACGTTACTGACCTCTCTGCCTCCTCGCCTTTTGGGTCCACCTCCTCCTCGCCGACCGGCGAGTCCTGACAGAATGACCCGACCAAAGAAGGACCCAGCGAGAGGCTCACGGCGGCGTCATGGATATTCAGGCCCTGAAGACGGCTGCCAACTTATTTTTGATCGCAGTGGTAGCGCCACCAACTGGTTAAAACAAATACAAATTATTTTCGTTGATGTTTTTCTCCGGGCAGGTTCACAAAATCTACCTTATATTTGCTCGGATGAGTGTTTAGGCCTTGAGGATGTCACAATACGAAAGTCTTTCGCCTTCTTCAGAGTGTCACATGATGGTGTCTTGTGACCCGTCTTTATCAGCTGATGTTCCATGAGGGCGTGACTTACCTGTCACAAGAATGAAGGCAAGTCACGCCCCCCGCTGTCCGTTCACTCCGCCAAGATGCTGCTCTAGGTGGTAGAGAGGATGAAGGCTCCCTTGTCTCTGTTCATGGTTTTTATGCCTCGCTTGCAGATCTCAATGGCCTCTCTGATCCAGCGCTGTTGTTTGTTCTCTTCGGTGCGGATGACCCTGCCCTTCTCCCGGTCCATGATGTGGTTTTCCCTTTTGCAGTGGTCAGTGATTGCTGATTTGTAATGTTCATGTTGTTGTCCATGACGCCGCCGGACGGACAACCCCCCTCAGCCTGCCGACCAACCCCGTGTCCTTCAAGTAGGTTCCATTTTCCGCTCGACGTCTGTTTCTCCCCTTTTGCCCCCCGATTACAGCACCGATTACCAGCCTGTCATACCCCCTCACCTGATCATAGATTCGGATTACGAGGACGATTTTGAGCACCAAGCCCTTTCACCCCCTCACGGTTCGAGTAAGTCCGGTCACGAGTTTGATTTTGAGCACCTTGCCCCTCACATTTTTTCCGATCCAGATCATGACTATGATTTTGAATATATTGCCACTCGCTTAGTCGCTCAGCGCAACGCGGAGTTATTTTTGAGCCGTCACCTTCCTCCCCCCGAGCCATTTGAGTTTTTCGCGACCACCTCCCACTCCCCCTCGCGCGCTTCACGTCCCAAATCCCGGAAGTCACGGTCACGTCGCGCACATCGTTCACCATCAGTTTCAGCACCGGATCACGCTCCCCTGGCGTCTCCTAGCTCGCGTTCACCAGCCCCCGCAGTCACGGTCCCTCAGGTCTCCCGTTTTCCTGATTCCCTATGGCGGCAGGCTGACAGGGATCAGGGCCCCCGGTTCGGCTGTGCCCGGATCGACTGCTGCGCCCGGCCCGCTGTCGCCTCCACGCCTGCAGCAGTGACCAATGCAGCTCCCGCTGCACGGACCCCGCCGCCTCCATGCGAGCCGCAGCCTCCAGAGTCCCGTGCCGACTCCTCGAAGGCGGCCGAGCCCCGTTCCGGCTCCCCGCCAGCTGCTGAGCCCTGTCCCGGCTCCCCGCCAGCTGCTGAGCCCTGTCCCGGCTCCCCGCCAGCTGCTGAGCCCAGTCCCGGCTCCCCGCCAGCTGCTGAGCCCTGTCCCGGCTCCCCGCCAGCTGCTGAGCCCTGTCCCGGCTCCCCGCCAGCTGCTGAGCCCAGTCCCGGCTCCCCGCCAGCTGCTGAGGCCAGTCCCGGCTCCCCGCCAGCTGCTGAGCCCAGTCCCGGCTCCCCGCCAGCTGCTGAGCCGTGTCCCGGCTCCCCGTCAGCGGCCAAGCCCCGTCCCGGGGCCCCAATGGCGATCCCAGCTCCCGATCCAGCGGAGCACGCTGTGCGCCCGAACCAAGTTCACGTTCAGGCGGAGCACATCCTGCCCCCGACCCAAGTTCACGTTCACGCGGAGCACGCTGTGCGTCCGTCCCAAGCTCACGTTCAGGCGGAGCACGTTGTGCGTCCGTCCCAAGTCCACGTTCAGGGGAAGCACACCCTGCTTCCGACCCAGGTTCACGTTCAGGAGGAGCACGCTGCGCGTCCGTCCCAAGCTCACGTTCCGGCGGAGCACGTTGTGCGTCCGTCCCAAGCCCATGTTCCGGTGGGGCACGCCTTGCCTCCGCTCCAAGCTCACGTTTTGGCAGGACACGGCCCGCAGCCGTCACTCCCGGTCCCTGCACCCGTGGTGGACGACGAGCAGTCGCCTGCCGTATCGGTCCCAGCGGCGCCTGATGAAGCGCCGCCGCTCCCGGTCCCGGTGCCTGCGATGGACGACGGTCCGCCGCCGACTCACGCCTCAGCCTCGGCGACGCACGACGACCCACCATCGCACCCCGCTCTGGCCTCGGCAGCATCCGACGACCCGTCGCCACTGCTCGCCTTGGCTCCGGCAGCGCTCGACGACCCACGGCCGCTCCTGGTTTCTGCCTCGGCGGTGGACGGCGACCCACCGCCGCTCCACATTCTTGTCTCGGCAGGGGTCGACGACCAGCCGCCGCTCCCGGTTCCGGTGCCCGCGATGGACGACGGTCCGCCGCCGCGTCACGCCTCAGTCTCGGCGACGCACGAGGACCCACCACCGCGCCCCGCTCTGGCCGCGGCAGCATCCGACGACCCGTCGCCACTGCTCGCCTTGGCCCCGGCGGCGCTCGACGGCCCGCGGCCGCTCTTGGTTCCTGCCTCGGCGGTGGACGACGACCCACCGCCGCTCCATGTTCTTGTCTCGGCAGGGATCGACGACCAGCCGTCGCTCCGCGTTCCTGTGTCGGCGGGGTTCAACGATGGGCCGCCGCCCCACGTTCCGGTCTCGGCGGTGTTCGACGACCAGCCGCCGCTCCACGTTCCTGACGCGGCGGGGTTCGACGACCAGCCGTCGCTCCACGTTCCGGTCTCGGCGACGCTCGACGACCAGCCGCCGCTCCACGCTCCCGCCTCGGCGGGGCTCGACGACCAGCCGCCGCTCCACGTTCCTGTCTCGGCGACGCTCGACGACCAGCCGCCGCTCCGCGTTCCTGACTCGGCGGGGTTCGACGACCAGCCGCCGCTCCACGTTCCTGACTCGGCGGGGCTCGACGACCAGCCGCCGCTCCGCGTTCCTGACTCGGCGGGGCTCGACGACCAGCCGCCGCTCCGCATTCCTGTCTCGGCGGGGCTCGACGACCAGCCGCCGCTCCGCGTTCCTGTCTCGGCGGGGCTCGACGACCAGCCGCCGCTCCGCGTTCCTGTCTCGGCGGGGCTCGACGACCAGCCGCCGCTCCACGTTCCTGTCTCGGCGGGGCTCGACAATCTGCCGCCGCTCCACGTTCCTGTCTCGGCAGGGTTCAACGACCAGCCGCCGCGCCACGTTCCTGACTCGGCGACGTTCCATGGCCTGCCGCCGCTCCTCGCCCCAGCTCCATCAGCGGACTTCATGTGGCGTTCGGGTCGTTCCGGACGTCCGCCTGAATGGCCCCAATGGGACGCACTGGCCTGGCCACCCTCACGGCCCCCTGAAGGGTCACGAAAAGACTCGCTGGTCTGGCCTCCCGGGAATCCGCCAGACCGGTCTCGATCACGGGTCGTTGACCCACCTCCCGACCCCTTCCGCCCACCCTCGTTCTTAGACATGGTTTTCCTTTTCTTTTCTTTTCCTTTTTTTTGGGACGTCTGGAATCCGTCCCTTGAGGGGGGGGTACTATCATGATCCGCGTCGGGCATGACAGCCTTTTGTTATTGTTTTCATATGCATGCGGTTTTTGTTATTGTTTTTGTTGTTATTTTCTCCCCTCCTTCCTGCCATGTGCCTTTTCCTGTCTGTTTTGATCAGCTGAGCAGGGGCGTTTCCCCTCAGCACCTCGCCCTCACCAGCCACGCACCTGCTCCTCATCAACGATCACACACCTGCTCCCCATCTGCTCCCCTGATTACCGGACTACTTAAGCCTTCCATGCTCTCAACCCAGTGTCGGGTCATTGCCGAAAATCACGGACAGCCACGACCACCTTTGTTCACGTTCTGCTCCTTGTTCATGTTCATGCTCTGGTTCCCCTCTTCGTTCCCGTCTTTCAGTGTTGTTCCTCGCCCTGCCTCCCAGTCTGGTCACGTTAAGTTTGTCTTTTGTTATTTTTCACCCTGCCACATTGTTTGCCCTGGTTGTTTCAGTTAATAAATTCCCTTCACGTTACTGACCTCTCTGCCTCCTCGCCTTTTGGGTCCACCTCCTCCTCGCCGACCGGCGAGTCCTGACAGTGCTTGTTCTTTTACTGCTCTGATTTTTCATTTTTTTGACAGGTAAGTCACACCCACATGGAACATCAGCTGATAAAGACGGGTCTCAAGACACCATCATGCGACACTCTGAAGAAGGCGAAAGACTCGCCGAAACATGTCAGGTAAAAAATTAACCTAAAACATAATTGTCTGCTTTTAATGAATCAGTCAAATATCAATAATAAGAAGACAAAATGAACCTAATACAAATAAATGAATGCTTAATAACGCCCCTGCACATGCTCCTAAAAATCCAAACCTTCACCTGTAAATAAAACGTCCCGACCTGAAGACATCTTAATGTTATTATTTTGTTATACACACAGCGCCGCCAAGTGGAATCAAAAATGTGTTTTTATTTTAATTTTCACATACTGCATGGTGCCCTTTTGACGAATCCGACTGAAAATTAGTCAGAAAAGACTCAAGACAATGATCTTACTCTCTGCCGAATTTTGTGACGTTTTGGCAAAAGGCGTGGCTATTACGGTGCTGAAAAGTCCGATTGTACTTTGTGGCAACAAAAGCTCCGGCAACATGACTCAGATGATCCTATCTTCTCGAAGTTGTACACATTTGAGGATACTTCAGCCCTGAAGACATCTACCAACTTATTTTTCATCGTAGTAGTAGCGCCACCAACTGGTAAAAGCTAATACAAGTTATTTTCTTGGATGTTTTTCTCCGTGCAACTCAACAAGGTCGCCCTCATATATGCTCGGATGACTGTTTCGGCCATGAGGATGTCACAATACGAAATTCATCCTTTTTCGTGAAAAGTTGTGGGAGTGGCATTGCACTGTTCTGCAATAAAACAACTCTGATTATGAGGTTCTAAATATGAACGACAACTCGTGAAACTTTACACACACATCAGGCAGAGCAAATTTATCAATATTTTATACGTTAGTTGTGCAGCTTTTTTTAAATGGCTCGCCATGGCCCTCGAGAAAAGTTAAAAAAAGAATAGAATAGAAATAGAAATCCCTTTATTGTCATTGTACCCAAGTGTGCAACGAGATTAGAGGGCTCCCCTCTCCAGTGCAATACAACAATAATACAGACAATATATAAATTAGATAAATAAATAAGACAGTGCAATGGAATTCAGTACTGAATAGGGCATATAGAAACACATCACAATGCTGTTTTGCAAGGTTAGGGTGGTCTTGTGTGTGTGTGAGAGTTCAGTATGGAGATGGCTCTCGGAAAGAAACTGTTTCTCAGTCTATTGGTCCTTGATTTGATGCATCTGTAGCGCCTGCCAGAGGGCAACCGGTCGAACAGGTGTGAGTTTGGGTGGGTATTGTCTTTGACGATGTTGAGAGCCCTTCTGAGGCACCGGGCGGTGTAGATGTCCGACAGCGAGGGGAGAGGGCAGCCAATAATCCTTTGCGCTGTTTTGACTGTCCTCTGGAGCCTCACTCTGTCCGCCTCAGTGCAGCCGCTGTACCAGGTGGAGACACAGTACGTCAGCAGGCTCTCGATGGACGAGTGGTAGAAGGCCAGCAGCAGCTTCCTGTCCAGGTTGAATTTCCTGAGGACTCTCAGGAAGTGCAGACGTTGGCGGACCTTCTTTACCACTGCTGTGGTGTTGTGACTCCAAGAAAGGTCATCGGAGATCTGTACTCCCAGGAACTTGAACGTGTGGACCCTCTCCACACACACGCCTTCGATGCAGAGGGGGGGCGGCAGCGTCTTGTTCCTCCTGAAGTCGACGACAATCTCCTTTGTTTTAGCAGAGTTAAGGTGCAGTCTGTTGTCCTTGCACCAAGTTGTCAGTCTCCCTACCTCCTCTCTGTAGGCTGTCTCGTCACCTTCCGAGATCAGACCGACCACTGTCGTGTCGTCAGCAAACTTGACGATGGTGTTGTTGCCGTGGGCCGGGCTGCAGTCGTAGGTGTAGAGGGCGTACAGGAGAGGGCTCAGCACGCATCCTTGGGGGGAACCGGTGCTCACCATGAGGGTGGAGGACGTGTAGGGGCCGAGCAACACAGTCTGGGGTCTGTTGGTCAGAAAGTCCTTAATCCAGATGTGTGTGAGGGCAGGGAGGCCGAGAGTGTCCAGTTTGGCGACGAGGATGTCTGGGATGATCGTGTTGAATGCCGAGCTGTAGTCCACAAAGAGCATCCTTGCATAGCTCCGCTGTTGTTCCAGGTGGCCCAGCACAACATGCAGAGCAGCCCTGGTTGAGTGTTTCACCTCGCTTTTTGTAAATTTTATGGAGTACAGTGAACCCTCGGTTATCGCGGTTAATGGGGACCGAGACCACCCGCGAAAACTGAAAATCCAGAAGTAGCGGCGCACCTTCAAAAATGCTTAAAAAAAAAATACAATATATATATATATATATATATATATATATATATATATATATATACGGGGAGAGAGAGAGTGAAATTCATGTTATAACAAAAAAAACAAATTATTATTAAAACGTATTATTTTTTTATTCCCCAGCCATTCTTTTTGTATTTATTTAATTACTCCGACTTTTACCTGCTGGTACGCCGTCCGGTGTGCCCTGTGCAATGAAAGGTGCCATTCTTTATTTATTTATTTATTTATTCATTTATTCATTCATAACTGACAGCTTCGCGCTCCGCTCGTGCCCGGGCGGAAGAGGTGCTCCAATTCGGCTTAACTGTGACACACGCCCACCCTCCTCCCCCGGAGCTTCCATTCGGTTAAACTTAGGGGCCGCTTGGCACCGCCCGTGCCCGGGGAAGGTGCTCCTCTTCGGCTTACTGTGTCGTGAGCATGCCCTCCTCCTCCGGAGCTTCCATTCGGTTAAACTTAGGGGCCGCTTGGAACCGCCCGTGCCCGGGGAAGGTGCTCCTCTTCGGCTTACTGTGACGCGAGCATGCCCTCCTCCTCCTCCGGAGCTTCCATTCCATTAAACTTAGGGGCCGCTTGGCACCGCCCGTGCCCGGGGAAGGTGCTCCTCTACGGCTTAACTGCCACGCACGCCGGCCGGAGCTCTGGTACGGTCCGAACCGCGCGAAACGTCGCCACCGATCGTGTCCGGGGGAACGTGCTCTTCTTCGTCCACTCTCCTCTTCGCCCACGCTCTTCTTCGGCGCACGCCGGCCGTCTAACCGCTCCAGCGCCCCGTCGTGCCGCTCGGCGAAACTACAATGCCCCCGAATATTTTTTATACCCGCGAAGCACTGAACCCGCGAAAGGTGAACCGCGAAGTAGCGAGGGTTCACTGTATGTATAAGACCAAGACCTACAAAAAAGTCTCTTGGAGCAATGAGCTAGGTTTTACAGGAAGTCGGCCATTTTGAATTTACTTAAAAGGGGGCGGGTCACCACAATGGACTTTGTGTAGAAATTATTATTGGGGCCCGAGCAGCGACCGCGGCGAGGTCCCTATTGTTTATGTAGAAATTATTATTAGGGCCCGAGCAGCGACCGCTACGAGGTCCCCATTGTTTTTGTGGAAATTATTATTATTAATATTATTAGGGCCCGAGCAGTGACCGCTGCGAGGTCCCTATTGTTATTAGGGCCCGAGCTGCGACGGCTGCGAGGTCCCTATTGTTTTTGTAGAAAATATTATTACTTTTAATATTATTATTATTATTATTATTAGGGCCTGAGCAGCGACCGCTGCGAAGTCGCTATTGTTTTTGTTGAAATTATTATTATTATTATTTTTCCGATTGTTCGATCGCATTTTTGACCCCCGAAACATGCACAAAAACTCACCAAACTTGGCAGTCTCATCGGGCATGGCGAAAAATTTGATATTTTAACGTCTAATATGAACAGGAAGTGAGTTATGAATTTTTGAAAGTCCGACTTTTGCCCTTTTTTGCATGTTTACATGGGTCATTCTTTTGCACCCTGATCCTAAAGGCTTCATCTGATTGCCTTAAAATTCTGTCTGTAGCATCTTAAGACCTGGGACAAACACTGGGGCTAAAATCTTTTGTTTCCGAAATACTATATGACGGGGGCGGGGCTTCGAAGTTTTCACTTAAGATTTCCTTCGCCGCAATGGACAAAATGCTTAATAACTCTCATGCACATGCTGCTAAAAATCCAAAACTTCACATGTACATAAAGAGTCGGTACCTGAAGACATCTATATGTTTATATTCTGTTATACACCTTGCGCCAATCAATATCATTTTTTACATTTTGACGTACTGCACGGTGCCCTTTTAACGAATCCGATTGAAAATTGGCTAGAAAAGACTCAAGACATTGATCTTACGCTATCCCTATTTTTGTGACTTTCCTTCGAAGGGCGTGGCTATTGCGGTGCCGCAGAGTCTGATTATTCTCCGTGGCAACAAAAGTTCCTGCAAAATGATTCAGATGATCCATCTTCTCGAAATTTTTCACATTTGAGGATATTCAGGCCCTGAAGACGGCTGCCAACTTATTTTTGATCGCAGTGGTAGCGCCACCAACTGGTTAAAACAAATACAAATTATTTTCGTTGATGTTTTTCTCCGGGCAGGTTCACAAAATCTACCTTATATTTGCTCGGATGAGTGTTTAGGCCTTGAGGATGTCACAATACGAAAGTCTTTCGCCTTCTTCAGAGTGTCACATGATGGTGTATTGTGACCCGTCTTTATCAGCTGATGTTCAATGAGGCGTGACTTACCTGTCACAAGAATGAAGGCAAGTCACACCCCCCGCTGTCCGTTCACTCCGCCAAGATGCTGCTCCAGGTGGTAGAGAGGATGAAGGCTCCCTTGTCTCTGTTCATGGTTTTTATGCCTCGCTTGCAGATCTCAATGGCTTCTCTGATCCAGCGCTGTTGTTTGTTCTCTTCGGTGCGGATGACCCTGCCCTTCTCCCGGTCCATGATGTGGTTTTCCCTTTTGCAGTGGTCAGTGATTGCTGATTTGTAATGTTCATGTTGTGCTTATTCTTTTACTGCTCTGATTTTTAATTTTTTTGACAGGTAAGTCACACCCTCATGGAACATCAGCTGATAAAGACGGGTCTCAAGACACCATCATGCGACACTCTGAAGAAGGCGAAAGACTCGCCGAAACATGTCAGGTAAAAAATTTACCTAAAACATAATTGTCTGCTTTTAATGAATCAGTCAAATATCAATAATAAGAAGACAAAATGAACCTAATACAAATAAATGAATGCTTAATAACTCCCCTGCACATGCTCCTAAAAATCCAAACCTTCACCTGTAAATAAAATGTCCCGACCTGAAGACATCTTAATGTTATTATTTTGTTATACACACAGCGCCGCCAAGTGGAATCAAAAATTTGTTTTTATTTTAATTTTCACGTACTGCACGGTGCCCTTTTGACGAATCCGACTGAAAATTAGTCAGAAAAGACTCAAGACAATGATCTTACTCTCTGCCGAGTTTGTGACGTTTTGGCAAAAGGCGTGGCTATTACGGTGCTGAAAAGTCCGATTGTACTTTGTGGCAACAAAAGCTCCGGCAACATGACTCAGATGATCCTATCTTCTCGAAGTTGTACACATTTGAGGATACTTCAGCCCTGAAGACATCTACCAACTTATTTTTCATCGTAGTAGTAGCGCCACCAACTGGTAAAAGCTAATACAAGTTATTTTCTTGGATGTTTTTCTCCGTGCAACTCAACAAGGTCGCCCTCATATATGCTCGGAGGACTGTTTCGGCCATGAGGATGTCACAATACGAAATTCATCCTTTTTCGTGAAAAGTTGTGGGAGTGGCATTGCACGGTTCGGCAATAAAACAACGCTGATTATGAGGTTCTAAATATGAACGACAACTCGTGAAACTTGACACACACATCAGGCAGAGCAAATTTATCAATATTTTATACGTTAGTTGTGCAGCTTTTTTTAAATGGCTCGCCATGGCCCTCGAGAAATGTTCAAAAAAGCAGCCCTGGTTGAGTGTTTCACCTCGCTTTTTGTAAATTTTATGGAGTACAGTGAACCCTCGGTTATCGCGGTTAATGGGGACCGAGACCACCCGCGAAAACTGAAAATCCGCGAAGTAGCGGCGCACCTTCAAAAATGCTTAAAAAAAATACACAATATATATAATAAATATATAAATATTTATATTTATATATATATATATATATATACGGGGAGAGAGAGAGAGAGAGAGAGTGAAATTCATGTTATAACAAAAAAACCAAATTATTATTAAAACTTATTATTTTTTTATTCCCCAGCCATTCTTTTTGTATTTATTTAATTACTCCGACTTTAACCTGATGGTACGCCGTCCGGTGTGCCCTGTGAAAAAAAGGTGGCATTCTTTATTTATTTATTCTTTCATAACGGACAGCCTCGCGCTCCGCTCGTGCCCGGGCGGAAGAGGTGCTCCAATTCGGCTTAACTGTGACACACGCCCGACCTCCTCCCCCGGAACTTCCATTCGGTTAAACTTAGGGGCCGCTTGGCACCGCCCGTGCCCGGGGAAGGTGCTCCTCTTCGGCTTACTGTGACGCGAGCATGCCCTCCTCCTCCGGAGCTTCCATTCAGTTAAACGTAGGGGCCGCTTGGAACCGCCCGTGCCCGGGGAAGGTGCTCCTCTTCGGCTTACTGTGACGCGAGCATGCCCTCCTCCTCCGGAGCTTCCATTCGGTTAAACTTAGGGGCCGCTTGGAACCGCCCGTGCCAGGGGAAGGTGCTCCTCTTCGGCTTACTGTGACGCGAGCATGCCCTCCTCCTCCGGAGCTTCCATTTGGTTAAACTTAGGGGCCGCTTGGCACCGCCCGTGCCCGGGGAAGTGTTAAAGAAATTTAAGTTTGTATGTTCATCTGTTAGTTTTGTTGTTTAGTTTGTCATCTTAGCAAGTTTCAAACTATAACTAATCTTACAGGCCCCCTTTGTTGCACATGCATTCGTATCTTTCTGGCCTCTAATTAAACTTTCGACAGCTACGGGTGCCAGGTACGGCCTCATCGTGAATGTGACTCCCCAACGCCAGAACCCTTTTCTGTAAACACCTCCCTTGGGGTGTTGATGACCTCTTTAACCCTTCGTAGATAATGTTGGGGCCCGAGGCCTCTTAAGGCTGTAACTTATGCATTTAGGGAGGTCCAACACAAGGCTTGGTATTTCTAAAGCAACAATATCGTCATGGCCATAAAATAAGTTCAACATGTTAAGCCTTGTGAAAATACACTACACAGGTCAAATGAAGTTCAGAGTGAACATGCTCCCTTTTGCTGTTAGAATAAGCAGAAGTATGAACAAAAGGTGTCTTGTAAGCTGAAACCGTTAGAATAGGCAGGAAGAGGGTGGGCAAGTGGGATGGAGTCAAATGTCAAGTTTTCCATTCTGTATGTATTGCATATTCAAATTGCTTATGCTGATGCAAATAAAAACCATGTGTGCAGTCGAACACGCTGGCTTCGCCTCGGAGTTCGAGGGCTGCCCCGCGCGGAAATGACAGACAATCTTGGCTGGTTGATTCATTTGTTCAGGCTTGTTTTGATAGAAACATCCTTAACATTACTTGGTCCTTCGAATGCCGGATGAAAACGTGTGATCTGCGGTGGACGATTGACGACGACTGAAAACGGCGCCATCGTGAAAAGTCCTCTCTTCCAGGAGGCCGGTCCTCGACCATCCTCCACCGGAGAGAACACAGACTTCATCCATGAACCGCGAGTGTCTCGACCAGCGGAGAGATTGTCACAGGTCAGTGGTTGTATACAACAGATAGTAAAAAACTTTTTTGGGTTTTTGAAGGATAGTAGGGTTTCAGGGAGTTCCTTTACCCGAAGAGATAGTACATCTTAGCTTAGCTATTTTCTGGAAGAAATACAGATTTAACTTTGCTATTTTGGAAGACTTGTTGGAAGACTCGGACAGTACAGAATTAACTGTTGTTTATTCTGGAAGGCAGATTAAGGCATTCCTTGTCTGGTAGAGAGTACAAGTGTAGTTGATTATATCTGCTCGGATAGTACAGAATTAACTGTTGTTTTTTCTGGAAGACAGATTTAGGGGTCCTTATTTCTGGTAGAGTACAGATGTAATTATTACTATATTTGGAAGTGATAGTACAACGTTTGTTATTTATAGAAGACGAAAATAGTTTATCTATTTTCACAGACACAGAACTGATCAATCTGTGAGTGTGTATGTGTATTGTATGAATGTCCAACGTTTGAGAAATCTAAAACTGACCGAGGGTTGTCAGTAAAAACACCCAGGAATACCCGCTCCAAATTGGGAGTAGAAGCTTGGTATTCAACCCAAAGTCAGGCAATTTGAATTTTTCTCAACACTGAGGAACCATAACTAGACACCATAACAATTAAGACTGTCAGAAATGGCGGCAGAATTGATGAAGGAAGTTAACTGTCAACTTTCCGAATTTGAAATAAAGGAAAAATGTAGGTTAGTTGAAATTGAAAAATATTGATTAGCTTCTCGTTTGTAGCTGTTCAATGTTGAGAACTGTGTGTGTTGTTTTGTGGGCCCGTGTATATGTCTGAGTCTGACTATGTGTGTGTGTGAGAACAAAGAAGAGAAAGGGTGGGGGTTGAGTCAGTGAGCTGGAGTGTGTGCGATTGGGGATTACTAATACCACTTGGTATTTTATCCCATGTAATACAGTAGGATTATAAACAGCAGACTGTTGTGGATGTAATAGACAAGAAATCTCCACCTGAAAAAGTTGAAGTGAGAATTGCCACAACAGGAAAATTGAGTTGCTGTCCTACTGATGAGAAACCAGTTTTTAGAACACCCTAGGTGTTGACAAACTGGTCCAATTTTCTAAAATTGGGGTATTGGGTAGTATAGTAAAGTCCAGGGAAACTTTGCAGTGTAGAGATTGGAAGTTAATAAGAAAAGAAAAGGAATGTGTAAAGAAAGAAAAAGAATGTGTAGAAAAGGGAAAGGAACAATTAATGTTCCATAGAAAGGATTGATGAAGTCCAAATGATAGGGCAAGTGAGAAAGGTGTCATAGGCAGATTTGCAAGTGGAAAACTGTATAGAGTAACAGAATGAGAACCTATGTGGTTGAGGGATGTAAGACACTGAGTTGGTTGCATGAATTGAAAGAGAGAAGTAGGTGTTATGAAAGATGGAATGAAGGTTTTGAAAGTGAACATGAGGAATCTTTGCAAAAGCATAGGTGTTTCCTGATTTTGAATTTTAAGTGGTGTCAAACCTGAGGTGCGGGGGCAGAATTTGGTTCTCTAACTGAGAGGCAAGGTAGGTTGAGAAGGAAAAGCGTAAGTGAAATAGGATGTGCGGAAAGTTAAGAGGGGGTTGGAGATGACTGAGAGGTAAAGTAGGTTGGGCAGATGCCAGAAGGAAAGCGTAAGTGAATTGGAACGAGCGGAAAGTTTAGGGGGAAGGAGCTGTTGCCATTGGCTTGAGATTGCCTGCTCGTAAATTGGCAGGGAGGAGTGGCCAGTAAACTGGAGCCTTTGGTAGGGGGCGTAACCCCTGGCAGCTTGGTTGCCTGGGGACCGCGTGATTGGCGT
Source organism: Idiotropiscis lumnitzeri (assembly GCF_059441095.1). Classification (NCBI taxonomy): domain Eukaryota; kingdom Metazoa; phylum Chordata; class Actinopteri; order Syngnathiformes; family Syngnathidae; genus Idiotropiscis; species Idiotropiscis lumnitzeri. The sequence continues at coordinate 327,650 of NW_028283565.1, read as the reverse complement.
ATGAACAGTGAGGCCCCCCCCCCCCTCCCTTCTTTTTCTGCTGTGAGCGTCTAGGATAGGCTTGCACACGAGGGCGGCCAAGGAGAAGACGAGTAATTTACATAATGAATGAAGGGTTTGAGAACTTGTTTTAAGGAAGTGTACGATTGGGAAAATGAATGACTAGGCCGGGACCCCAGTGGGGCTTCGGACTGCGAGTTGATGTCCAAACCTCTGGATTCCCCCTCTGACAGTGACAACAGTGAGGACATTGAGGAAGATATTAAACATATGTTTGACCTCGAGAATTACTTAATGCGTCATCAAACTGAACCGATGAGATGCAGCTGTTAAAAAAGGAAGTCACATATTTAGGCCGCATTTTGACTGAAAAGGGGCGCATTTTTGGTGACAAGCAAAAAGAAGGCGTTGCCCGAGCCCTAAAACCAATAACAAAGAAGTAAATGATGTCCCTTATAGGTGTACGCAATTATTGCCAGGCATGGATTGCAAAGTACTTAGAAATCACACGACTATTGCTGGACATCATTTATGACAAGCCAATGACATTTGAGGAAAAAAAAAATGTTTGAACACTTGAGGTTGACAAGCTTTTGAACTTGTCAAGTGTGAACTCATTGATTAAGATGTATTAGCACTACCAAATTACTATGAGCCATTTGAGCAAACAGTGACTGCAAAAAATGGTTTCATGACCTTGTGTGGCTGCAGACGCGCAGGGCTCATGAAATCACTTGCATATTAGTCACAACAATTGGATCAAGCAGCCTTCACCCACCACATTCACATTGCACGGCGACCTAATTGTCACATTACACTGATAAGGTGCGCTCAGCCCAGCGTCACTTTTTCCCGCACCAGTAGAAGGCACACCACACGACTGTGGAAGCCGAGTCCAAATTACCACCAAACAGCGACCTGACCTCTTGGACACCTTTCTCCCGACTGGAGAGACAGTTTTTTGACGGCCGCAAAGGGGTGGGAATTTTTTTTTTAACAAAGCATTTTGTTTCAAGGGATATTAAAATCTGTATGTGCAGGACAAGCAGCAGAAACTTCTGTGCTGATCCAGAATTGTAAGATGTTTTCTAAAAAACATTTTACAATTTGGACTGACTGCCAAGATATATGTTTATGTGTTCTGTCGACATTGGGCAAACGGCGTTTTAAAAAATCACAAAAGATGAAAGAAAAGTTGTGCATAAAGCACGTCTAAATAAGTATTTGTAAATGCAAAATTTTCTGAACAGAAAATGAAACGATTACAATTGAATACTGCCTCGCTGACAATGCAGCAAGGGGTAATGCACACACACACACACACACACACGCAGCAAATCAACTTGACAATTTGATCTCACGCCAGGGAAAAATACACCACTAATTGAATGCACACATTGGGAGAAAAAAGGTGCAAACATTGCTGAGGAGTAGAGGAGTAACATGAGTGACACATGTGTGTCAACAGGGGGAAGTATGATATGAAATTGTTCCCACATATAGACTTTTCAACAAAAAACTTTTTTTTAGACAAAGTGTTAGTTGTTTGGGTTGCAATATTGTTTGGTTATAATTAATGTGTTTTCAAAATGGATTACGTTGTTTCCAACAACACATGATGATGTTAAAACAGTTGGAAAAAGTGTTGTGTAATCGAATTATCCTGACATTTGGAATTTCAAGAGTGATTTAAAGTGAAAATGATGCATTTTGTGAATAATGTTTGTAACAAGTGGGACAGTTGTTGCAAAATTGACTCAAAGCGTCATTTTGCATACAGTCTGCAGGACTTGTGGAACGCACGAATGGAACTGACTTATCAAGACAAAGAGAAAAAAAAAAGAGACAATGGCCAGACTGTGTTTCAATCACAGCAATGAGGATAGTGCCAGCCGAAGGAAGGACACTATCCCCTTTTTATCCTATATGGCCTCACACATAGACTCTCAGGTTCATCAGAACCACCAGCAACTGGCACATCTGTCCCAGTCCACATGAAAGACATGTTTGACCACAATTACTGGCCAGTGTGTTTTGATCCACAGATAAACCACGTCCATGTGGGAGACAAACTCTTCCTCAAGGTGCTGAAACGACCTCGTTGGGACAGTGAACGCTGGGACGGCCCTCATCAGGTGATTGCAGTGACCCCGACGGCAGCAAAGGTCGAGGGGCGTGGCGGCTGGAACCATCAGTCGCAGTGCAAGCTTCTCCGGTCCCTGCTGAAGGCTGAGCGACGCAAGTCCCTTGGAGAGGATCTCCACCACGTACACTCCAATGTACCAACAAAAGACCACAGTTGGAAAGAGGGTTTTCCGTGGCAAACACACCCCTCTCGGAAGGATGGAGCAAGCCGCCGAACAGCAACTGGGCACTGCCCTGTCGACCAGATGCATCATCTACTTCCTTGCAGGGCTGTGCCTGGTCAGCGCACAACCTCGAGACCAGGACAACGTCAAACGCAGACGAGTTGCACAGGCGCAGACTGCTGACTACACGCACATCAAATAAAACCTGCAGCCTCTGAAAAAACGCTCAAGGTCACTGATTCATGTAACTTGCATCACAGAAAAGAGTTGCAGTTGTGAATGTTTGATGTTCCGGGTTTATTTTGTACATACATGTATTGGACCAAAAACTGCATTAGCTTTGCTTTATTATCTTTTAATTGTTATTATTTTTTTGGGCTTCTCGTTCGGGGCATGGGTTTCTACCCTTTTCTCCAAGAATTTTTGAGTTTTTGGGTAGTTTTTCTCCCCCCTCAAGCGACAGCCTTTGATGATGAGATTTGAAACTTGATAAACAGGAGGGATATGTTAAAGAAATTTAAGTTTGTATGTTCATCTGTTAGTTTTGTTGTTTAGTTTGTCATCTTAGCAAGTTTCAAACTATAACTAATCTTACAGGCCCCCTTTGTTGCACATGCATTCGTATCTTTCTGGCCTCTAATTAAACTTTCGACAGCTACGGGTGCCAGGTACGGCCTCCTCGCGAATGTGACTCCCCAACGCCAGAACCCTTTTCTGTAAACACCTCCCTTGGGGTGTTGATGACCTCTTTAACCCTTCGTAGATAATGTTGGGGCCCGAGGCCTCTTAAGGCTGTAACTTCTGCATTTAGGGAGGTCCAACACAAGGCTTGGTATTTCTAAAGCAACAATATCGTCATGGCCATAAAATAAGTTCAACACGTTAAGCCTTGTGAAAATACACTACACAGGTCAAATGAAGTTCAGAGTGAACTTTTGCTGTTAGAATAAGCAGAAGTATGAACAAAAGGTGTCTTGTAAGCTGAAACCGTTAGAATAGGCAGGAAGAGGGTGGGCAAGTGGGATGGAGTCAAATGTCAAGTTTTCCATTCTGTATGTATTGCATATTCAAATTGCTTATGCTGATGCAAATAAAAACCATGTGTGCAGTCGAACACGCTGGCTTCGCCTCGGAGTTCGAGGGCTGCCCCACGCGTAAATGACAGACAATCTTGGCTGGTTGATTCATTTGTTCAGGCTTGTTTTGATAGAAACATCCTTAACAGGAAGGTGCTCCTCTACGGCTTAACTGCCACGCACGCCGGCCGGAGCTCTGGTACGGTCCGAACCGCGCGAAACGTCGCCACCGATCGTGTCCGGGGGAACGTGCTCTTCTTCGTCCACTCTCCTCTTCGCCCACGCTCTTCTTCGGCGCACGCCGGCCGTCTAACCGCTCCAGCGCCCTGTCGTGCCGCTCGGCGAAACTACAATGCCCCCGAATATTTTTTAGACCCGCGAAACACTGAACCCACGAAAGGTGAACCGCGAAGTAGCGAGGGTTCACTGTATGTATAAGACCAAGACCTACAAAAAAGTCTCTTGGAGCAATGAGCTAGGTTTTACAGGAAGTCGGCCACTTTGAATTTACTTAAAAGGGGGCGGGTCACCACAATGGACTTTGTGTAGAAATTATTATTGGGGCCCGAGCAGCGACCGCGGCAAGGTCCCTATTGTTTTTGTAGAAATTATTATTAGGGCCCGAGCAGCGACCGCTACGAGGTCCCCATTGTTTTTGTGGAAATCATTATTTTTATTATTATTATTAGGGCCCGAGCAGTGGCCGCTGCGATGTCCCTATTGTTTTTCTAGAAATTGTTATTAGGGCCCGAGCTGCGACGGCGGCGAGGTCCCTATTGTTTTTGTAGAAATTATTATTAGGGCCCGAGCAGCGACCGCTACGAGGTCCCCATTAACCGCGATAACCGAGGGTTCACTGTATTACTCTTACTCGATCTTGGCGCCGCTTTTGACACTTGATCATAACATATTATTAAAACGCCTTGAAACTTGTGTTGGCATTTCAGGTTCAGCGCTTTCTTGGATTAATTCGTATCTGTCGGAGACGACGCACCGTGTAATTCATGGCAATGCGTCTTCTGATCTTTGTAAGATCACACGCGGAGTTCCGCAGGGATTGGTACTAGATGCTACCGCTTGGTGATATTATACGGAAATATCACATTAGTTTTCATTGTTATGCTGATGATACGCAATTATACATGCCGTTGGATATAACGAATCCGTGTGATTGCTATAAATTAGAGGCATGCCTTGCCGAAATTAAACTATGAATGTCTTTCAATTTTTTGCGTCTTAACTCAGATAAAACCGAGATGCTGATCATTGGACCAGCGCGTCATCTGTACCTTTTTCAAAGACACCACTATGAGTATCGATAAATTGCCCAAAAGGATTCAACAAAAAATCTCGGTCTTATATTTGACACAACTATGTCGTTTCAAATGCACATTAAAAATATTACTAGAACTGCATTTGTTCATCTGCGTAACATTGCTAAAATTCGCCCAATTCTATCAACTTGTGATGCAAAAATCTTAATCCATGCGTTTGTTACGTCTCGCCTCGACTATTGTAACGTTTTGCTCTCGGGTCTCCCCATGTCTAGTATTAAAAGTTAGTTCAAAATGCAGCAGCTAGACTCTTGACTAGAACGAGAAAGTTTGATCATATTACCCCGATACTTGCCAATTTGAATTGGCTTCCGGTCCACTTGAGATGTGATTTTAAAGTTCTGCTACTTGCCTATAAAATATTGCATGGCTTAGCACCTTCCTATCTCGTTGACCTCGTGGTACCATATGTTCCGTCCCGAAACCTTCGCTCACAAAATGCTGGTCTTTTAGTGATCCCGCGAGCCAAAAAGAAGTCCACAGGTTCTAGAGCGTTCTCTATTCGGGCACCAATGCTTTGGAATGTACTACCCTCAGGTATTAGAGGCGCCACCTCAGTAGAAATGTTCAAAACACTATTAAAGACGCATTTATACTCTTGTGCATTTAGTTGAACTATTTGTTGGCCTGTTTACTGCCGCTTTTTCTCTTATCTTCTCTTTTCTGCCCCCTTTTCCCCGGCTGGGGGATTAGGTGACGGTGACCCACTAGGAAATTTAAGGCATTGACAAACTGGGCATGCACCTGTTCCAGTGATGTCGTCTTCCTGCAGCGCGACATTTATTTATATACTTTAGCATCTAATTTAATTATTTGTTGGCCTGTTTACTGCCGCTTCTCCTCTTTTCTGCCCCCTCTTCCCCTGCTTGGGAATTAGGTGATGGTGACCTGCTATGAAGATTACGGCACTGACCAACCGGGGAGGGACCTTCTCTGCCGAAGTCGTCTTCATGCAGCACCTCTTCTGATTTCCCTATATTTCAGCACTTCGTTGAACTACTTGTTGGCCTGTTTACTATTTCTGTTCTTTTTTTTCTGTTCCCAATTCCACGGCTTGGGAATTAGGTGATGGTGATTCACTTGGAAGTGGCTGTTCTGAATTTACCCCAAACTGACTATTTCAAGATCAAAGGCTCAACCTCGGATATGCTGCCATGGCGATTACGGTCCTGGATGAGGACCCACTCCACTAAAGTCATCTTCCTGCAGCACTTCATTTAATTGACTCTCACATTATCTCATCTAACATTGTATAGCATCATTGTATGTGTCAAATGTTGCCCACTTGGCATCCAAAGCAGCCTGGTCATCCTGGAAGGGGGTTTCCCCCCCATCTGTGGTCCCTTCTCAAGTTTTCTCACTTTTCCCCCAATGGGGTTTTGAGTTTTTCCTTGCCCTCCTGGGGGTTAAGATCAGTGGATGTTGATTGTGGTTATGTAAAGCCCTTTGAGACTGTCTGTGATTAAGGGCTATACACATAAAATTGACTTGACTCGACTTGGACCAGAATAGAAGTGGATGAGGGAAAAAGGGAGGGGCGGTGTTGACTGATATTGTGCAGCTGGAAGTAGGCTGACCGGGTTGTGTTATTATGCTTATGGAAAGATAGAGTGCTGTCAAGGATGACACCCAGACTCTTGACCTGAGGGGATGGGAAAACAATGGAGGGGCCAACAGGAATGGGAAAACTGCCAACTTTGGATTGTATTGATTTTGTACTGAAAAGAATAACTTCTGTTTTGTCGCTGTTAAGCCTCATGAAATTATTAGAAAACCAGTCATTGATTTCAGATAGACAGGAGGTGACGGAGGTGGGAGGGAGTGATATGCTGGGTTTGCAGGAGAACTAGAGCTGGGTGTCATCCGCGAAGCAATGGAAAGCGATATTGAATTTTCGGAAAATGCTGCCAAGGGGAAGGAGGTATATGATAAATAATAGGGGGGCCAGGACCGAGCCTTGGGGCAAACCTGAGGTGACTGGGAGGGACTTTGATGAGAAATATTTAAGCTGGATGAACTGAGTGCGGTCTTTGAAGTATGAATGGAACCAGTTGAGGGCGGTGTGGGTGATGCCGATGGAAGAAAGTCTTTTGAGAAGGATGGTGTGTGAGATGGTGTCAAAGGCCGCAGTCAGGTTAAGAAGGATGACAATGGAGAATGAATCTGAGTCAGCTGCAATGAGGAGAGCAGAGGTGACCTTGAGTAGAGTTGATTCAGTGCTGTGAAGTGCACGGAAACCGGACTGAAAGGGTTATTGCAGGTGAGATGAGAGTGGAGTTGAGTGGCGACTACATTATCTAGGACTTTTGAAATGAATGGTAGGTAGGAAATAGGGCGGAGGTTCAGGAAATAGTACTGAGCGGCTTTTTCTTAATCTCATGAGAAAATGTACTTGGGCAAGCACAGTCGAAAAGAGTCGTGCGTTATCTCAGCCCAGCCTCACATTCTTCCCCCGGCACGGGTCTACGTCCAAGGGAAGGTCCTCTCCAGATTAATCATTGTCTGGATGGTTGATTCCCAGCTGGTCCCCAAGACTGGTATTCCACGGCTGGCCTTCTCCGGCGGGCAGTCTCTCCGTCTCTCCTGCTGGTATTCCCCTGTAATCTTGTCAGTGTGCATGTATGTGTGCTCCAAAATCAAATTATGTCTTTCAGAATGTGTTTTTGCAATGGCGTCCCCTTGAACCCTCCAATCAATCAATCAAATTTTATTTATAAGAGCACTTTTCATACATAAAATGCGGCTCAAAGTGCTGTACAATAAAAACATCCAAATTACAACGAAAAACTAAAACCCATTCCACCCACTCAACATAAACACAAGACACATCCACATACACGCCTGAACTCGCACACACACAGAACACTCGCATTCACACAACTTAATAAACCATCTTAGTAGAAAGACAGGGTAAGGCACAGAGAAACCATATGAGAAAATGTACCCAGGGTAGGTCATCCGCGCTGAGAGGGATGACGGCTCACGCCCACAGGGAGCTGCGCCAACACACAGACCCCTAGCCCAGACTGACCGGGGTAGACCCTACACATAGTGCAGAGGGCCCCGGTCCGCCGGGCCTAAGGAGCCTCCGGGATGAAGCCCCCTGTGAGAAGGCCAGCCACACCTCCCAGCGCGGAGGCCCCCCTTGAGGAAACACTGGAGCTAAAATATATAAAAGAAAATGATAATGCTAAACAAAAAAGAAGCTAAAAATTAAAGGACAATAATATAAAAAGACGAAGCTAAAATATATAAGAAAAATTATGATACTAAAAGACAGAGAAGAAGCTAAAAATTAAAAGACAATAATATAAAACGACGCAGCTAAAATATATAAGAAAAATGATGATACTAAAAGACAAAGAAGCTAAAAAAAATTAAAGACAATGATAATATATAAAATGACAATCCTGAATTAAAAGACTAAGATAAATTATTTAAAAGCCAAACAAAAAAGGTGAGTCTTGAGCAGGGGTGGGCAATTATTTTTTCCATGGGGCCACATAAGAAACATTAAATATTGTGGAGGGCCGGGCCAAAAGGCTGAACTCAATTCTGCATAATATTAATTGTATTTCTTTTTTAAAAAGCAGTAAATAGCACTGTTTTGACAAGCTGGCATTAAAGTTAAGCAATGAAACTAAATACCAAATAAACTGAAAAAATGAGGTTGCCTTACAAAAATGTATTCATTCAAATTTCTCAACACAATGGTAGACAAAATATTAACATTTTTTACTATTTGTGACTCATATTAGTAAACATATTCTGTCACATTCACTTCAAAACACATTTTGAGTTCCATATACTGTTGGATAGTTGTGTAAAGGTTCTGAGCATTTTAAAGACATCACAATATTGTCTTTTTGCACCAAACATTAAGCATGATACAACATATTGACTGTCACTGAACTGTGATTTTGAGAAAAAGTGTCCCAGTTCATTGTTATCTGGTGCCGTTTTTATATTTCTCTGCATGTTTCGTCTGGTAATGCCGACTCAAATTGTAGTCCTTCAACACGGCGATCTGCTCCCCGCAAACTAAACACACAGCTTTACCTCTAACTTCAGTAAATAAATACTTCGCTGTCCAATTTTTGTTGAAAATTCTACATTCGGCATCTACCTTTCTTTTTGTAGCCTGAGCGGACATTTTTGAGGACGAACGTTGTCTTGTTGTGATTCAATCGCGCGCATGTCTTGATAAACGCATTACGTCATTATGTGCGACGCACATTGTGCGGGAATAAAAAAAAAAAACAATTTCAGAATAAAAGCAGTGCAGCTTTCGCCCATGAATGAGGTGAAATTAAAAAGTATGTTTATTTTGAAATTTCCAATTAACCTTACACTCGCGGTCAGAGTCAACCAAAGGTATGTGGCCCGGGCCATACAATGCCCAGGTCTGTCAAACGGGCCAGTCAGTGCCACCCGGCGGGCCGGATGTGGCCCGCGGGCCGTGCAATGCCCAGGTCTGGTCTTGAGCCTCCTTTTAAAAATATCAACAGTCTCTGCGGACCTGATGTCCTCCGGCAGGCTATTCCATAGACGAGGACCAGAATGGCTGAATGCAGCCTCGCCATGTGTTCCAGTCCTCACCCGAGGAATAATTAACAGGCCGGTGCCAGAGGACCTCAGGGTCCGCGAGGATGGCCCAAGACCGTTAAGGCATTTAAAAACTAATTGAAGAACCTTAAAATCAATCCTGAAACACACGGGGAGCCAATGCAGCGATTTTAAAACTAAATCCAGTGCCCAATTTGGTATGTTTGCATCTCTATGTCCTATGTGGAGAATGTGCTTTGTCATATTTGTCCATGAAGTGCTGTCTGGCTTGTCATCAGTTTGTAATGTGCAGACTGAATATGTATGATGTGAATGTGAGTGTAGGTCATGAAAATACTATGTTCACACATTTATAAACTAAGTAATATAACTTTAGCATGTGAAAATAATATCATAAATCAGTAAAGACCATGACTACAATCAGTCATTCCTATGCGTAGTAGAATTAGAATTAGAATTAGAAATCCCTTTATTGTCATTGTACTCAAGTGTGCAACGAGATTAGAAGGCTCCCCTCTCCAGTGCAATACAACAATAAGACAGACAAATATATAAATTAGATTAATAAATAAGAGAGTGCAATGGAATTTAGTACAGAATAGGGTATATAAAAACACATCACGATGCTGTTCTGCAAGGTAAGGGTGTTCTCGTGTGTGTGTGAGAGTTCAGAATGGAGATGGCTCTCGGAAAGCAACTGTTTCTCAGTCTATTGGTCCTCGATTTGATGCATCTGTAGCGCCTGCCAGAGGGCAACAGGTCGAACAGGTGTGAGTTTGGGTGGGTATTGTCTTTGACGATGTTGAGAGCCCTTCTGAGGCACCGGGCGGTGTAGATGTCCGACAGTGAGGGGAGAGGGCAGCCAATAATCCTTTGCGCTGTTTTTACTGTCCTCTGGAGCCTCACTCTGTCGGCCTCAGTGCAGCCGCTGTACCAGGTGGAGACACAGTACGTCAACAGGCTCTCAATGGACGAGTGGTAGAAGGCTAGCAGCAGCTTCCTGTCCAGGTTGAATTTCCTGAGGACTCTCAGGAAGTGCAGACGCTGGTGGACCTTCTTTACCACTGCTGTGGTGTTGTGAGTCCAAGAAAGGTCGTCGGAGATCTGTACTCCCAGGAACTTGAACGTGTAGACCCTCTCCACACACACGCCTTCGATGCAGAGGGGGGGCGGCACCGTCTTGTTCCTCCTGAAGTCGACGACAATCTCCTTTGTTTTTGCAGTGTTAAGGTGCAGTCTGTTGTCCTTGCACCAAGCTGTCAGTCTCTTTACCTCCTCTCTGTAGGCTGTCTCGTCACCTTCCGAGATCAGACCGACCACTGTCGCGTCGTCAGCAAACTTGACGATGGTGTTGTTGCCATGGGCCGGGCTGCAGTCGTAGGTGTAGAGGGCGTATAGGAGAGGGCTCAGCACGCATCCTTGAGGGGAACCGGTGCTCAGCATGCAGGTGGAGGACGTGTAGGGGCCGAGCAACACAGTCTGGGGTCTGTTGGTCAGAAAGTCCTTAATCCAGATGCGTGTGAGGGCAGGGAGGCCGAGAATGTCAAGTTTGGCGACGTGGATGTCTGGGATGATTGTGTTGAATGCCAAGCTGTAGTCCACAAAGAGCATCCTTGCATAGCTCTGCTGTTGTTCCAGGTGGCCCAGCACAACATGCAGAGCAGTGTTGATGGCGTCCTCAGTGGATCTGTTAGCCCAGTATGCAAACTGGTAGGGGTCCAGAGTGGGAGGAAGGCAGTCCCTGATGTGCTGGAGAACCAGCCTCTCGAAGCACTTCATGATGACTGGTGTGAGAGCAACAGGACGGTAGTCATTCAGGTGGACGGCTGGTGACTTTTTGGGGACAGGAATAATGGTGGAAGTTTTCAAGCAGGAGGGGATGACTGCTTGAGCCAGGGAGCGGTTGAAGATCCTGCAGAATACATGTGACAGTTGGTGGGCACATGTTTTGAGGACCTTGCCTGGTATTCCGTCGGGTCCAGTAGCTTTCCTGGGGTTAACAGCCAGGAGCGCGCGCCTCACATCGTGTTCCTCTACGGTGAGTGTGGGGGAGTTGGAGCATGAAGTGCGGGGGTGTGACGGTTGGGGCGAGTCAAAGCGAGCAAAGAAGCAGTTAAGCTCCTCTGCCAGCGATGCACTCGGGTCTGCAGAGGTCGTGCTGCTGCCACGGAAGTTGGTGATGCTCCGTAGACCCTGCCACACCTCCCGTGGTCTGTTACTGGCAAGGTGGGCCTCCAGCCTCCCCTTGTAGGTTGCCTTGGCTAGCTTGATGCCTTTGCTCAGGTCAGCACGAGCCACCCTGTACTGGGCTTTGTCGCCTGACCTGAAGGCAGCGTCACGGGCCTTGAGGAGAGAGCGAACCCTGCTGGACATCCAGGGCTTCGCATTTGGGAAGGTCCGTATAGTCCTGTGTAGGGACACAGTTTCCATGCAGAACTTGATGTAGTCCACTACACAATGTGTGTAGACATCAAGGTCCTGATGATCAAAGAGGCCCCAGTTTGTGTCTTGAAAGCAGTCCTGTAATTCACTCATGGCGCCGTCACGCCAGGTTTTCACAGTCTTTGTGGTGGGCCTGAATCTGCGCCTGAGAGGGATGTATGCAGGTGCGAGCTGCAAGGACAGGTGGTCTGACTGGCCGAGGGGGGCGAGTGGGAGGGCCCTGTATGCGTGCTTGATGTTCGAGTACACATGGTCGAGAGTGTTGTCTCCCCTCGTTGGGCACTTGACATGCTGGTGAAACTCTGGGAGTACAGTCTTTAAATTGGCCTTATTAAAGTCTCCCGCTACTACGTGAACGCCATCAGGGTGGGCCCGCTGATGTTTATTGATGACGCACGCGAGTAGCGAGAGCGCCGTGCTAGTGCTAGCGTCGGGAGGGATGTAAACAGCTGTGACAATCACGACCGTTAGCTCCCTCGGGAGAAAATAAGGCCGGCATTTAACGGACATGAACTCGATGTCGGGGGAAGAGTGCTTCTCGACGATCGTGCTATCGCCGCACCAGTTCTCATGCACGTAAACACAGAGCCACCCCGCCCCGTCTCTTACCGGTGTCCCTTGTCCGATCCGCGCGATGTAGCGAGCGCCCGGCCAGCTGGATGCTAGCATCGGGGACGTCTGCGTGCAGCCAGGATTCCGTGACGACGATCACACTGCTGTCTCGCACATAGCGGTTTCCCAGGATTTGTAATCCCAGGTCGTCGATTTTGTGGACCACGGATCTGGCGTTGGTGAGGTACAGACTCGGCAGTGGTTGCCTATGGGGCTGCCGTCGCAGCCGTTGCAAGACACCGGACCTGCAGCCCCGCTTCTGCTTCCTCTCTCTGCGTCGCCTGCGCCGCCTCCCGGTCCCGATGACAAGCCACGGTGAGCCGGGCAGCCTCGCGAGTTCGTCCGGAATTTTGCGATCATAGCATATTCAGTAAATATAAACCTGCTAAATTAAATAATTGACATTCTGTCCCATAAATGTTTAAAATGCCGGTAATTGCCATACAATCCTTCAAGGGTCGACGAGCGATGTTCGGGAGGAGGAGCAGTGGTGGTGGTGCGTTTCCCTCGGGCATGTGTCGGTAAATCCAGCGGAGTTCAGCGGCAGTGGATTGAAGTTGTCCTGACACAGGTTGATGACATGACAGGAACAGGCAGAAGTGCGAGAAGCAGACTGGCCTGCGGGTCCACATGGCAGACAGGTGCTAACTTTGATAGGTAAGCTAAACTTTAGCCACAGTAGACGCGTCAGCGACTATGCAATCGGTGGGTGGCATTCATGAGAATCGGGATCGCTCAACATACAGATAATAATAAATAAAATCACTGTAACTGGAGGGATTGTAAACTGCTAAAGCAGGTACAACAAGCGGATCCAAAAAATTTCTGAGAGTTACCGGTGAGCAGTGGCAGCCAAACGTGCCAGCGTCCACTCAACCGGGAGTTGATTCAATATTCACAATATTTTATTATTTTGTCGTACAGTTGTTTAAAAATGGCTCGCTATCGCCCCCTAGAAAAAAAAACAACAAAAAAAAACAGCCCCATATCTCTGTTTCACCAAACTGAAAATTTGATGTGTACAAAGCCAAGACCTAATAAAAAGTCTCATGGAGCCGTATGCTAAATTGAACAGGAAGTCGGCCATTCTAAATTTATCAGAATCCGAAATCCTTTTATTGTCATTGTACAGTGTGCAACAAGATTAGGGAGCTCCCCTCTCCAGTGCAATACAACAATAATTTAATCAAATATATAAATTAGATAAATAAGAGAATAAATATTGTGATGGAAAATAGTATGAAATTGGAGAAATACAACACAATACGTCGCTGTTCAGCAAGGTAAGGGTGGTCGTGTGTGTGTGCATGTGTGTGAGAGTTCAGAATGGTGATGGCTCTCGGAAAGAAAATGTTTTTCAGTCTATTAGTCTTTGATTTGATGCACCTGTAGTGCCTGCCAACAAATTTACTTCAAACATTGACGAGGCTTTGAAAACAAAAGCTGCTCTAACTTTAACTACAAGCAAATTCCTCTTGAAGATTCCTCACGTTATTTCTCGGAAATATTTCACATTTCCAACGTGCCAGTACCCCAACGTTGTCCGGGTGGCGAGGGCCCTTTATAGCTGCTCGCAGCTCTAGTTTTTAATTAATTTTTTTAAATCAATGGTGATGACAGTGAAATATGTCTTGTCTGGTATCATGATAGCTGGAGGATATTTTGTCATGATATTTTAGTCAGGCCTGATAACAGTGATGTATGCTGATTTAAGGCTACTTTTATTTTGAAATGCCGTATCACATTTTGGTGGGACCGCATTTGATGGGTCTGATATCACGATAGCTCGAGGGTATTTTGAAATGATTATTTTAAAATCAGTGTTGATGACAATGAAATGTGCATATTTCAGGTGGGTTTTTTTTTATTGTGAAATTACACATCAGATTTTGATGGGACCATTTTTGATGAACAGCTGGGGTCGTCTAGTGTCCAACAAAACTAGTCTGGTATTACGACAGCTCCAGCTCTTTTATTTTAAAATGCCTCCTTACATTTTGATGGGACTACTTTTGGTGGAAAGCTGTGTTGTCTTGTGTCCTCCAAACCTGGTTTGGTATTACCATAGCTAGAGGATATTTTTTAATGAAATTTTAAAGTCAGGCATGATGACAGTGAAATGTGCAGATTTCAGGCAACTTTTAGTTTGAAATTACAAATTAGATTTCGATGGGACCACTTTTTATGGACAGCTGGGGTAGTCTCGTGTCCCACAAAACTGGTCTGGTATCACGATAGCTCGAGCTATTTTTTTTTTTAACTCAGTGGTGATGACCGTGAAATAAGCGAATTTCAGGCTACTTTTATTTTGAAGTGCCACATCACATTTTGATGTGACCACTTTTGGTGGACAGCTGGTGTGGTCTAGTATCCCCAATCCTGGTTTGGTATCACGATAGTTTGAGGATATTTTTTAAAGATTTTTCTTTTAAATCAGTGTTGATCACAGTGCATATTTCAGGTGATTTTTTTATTTTTAAATGCCACATCAAATTTTGAAGTGACCACTTTTTGTGGACAACTGGGGTGGTCTGGTGTCCCGCAGAACTTGTCTGGTATCACGATAGCTTGAGGATTTTGTAATGATTTTAATTTTTTTAATCATTGGTGACGACAGACAAATAAGCAAATTTTCACGCTTTTATTTTTAAATATCCCATCAGATTTTGATGGGACCACATTTGTTTTTACGGTTCCGTCACCACGCGAGTGGCTACCTGCTAAAGCAGCACGGCTCACTATTTGAGCCTTTTTCGCGTGTTTTTTCCTTTACCCAGTTTTATTTATTTTACCTCATCGCAGCAATGGACATCCAAATTGCGGTGGTTTTATTGCTGCTGGGGGCTGTTTTTTGCGTGATCGTGTCCGGAGATGTCACTGGGAGCTACGGATCAATCGTTTACACAAGAGATCAGCTGTTAGCACTTCGTGCTAACCCCGTGCCGACTCCCGGAGCGAGACCCGATATCCCCCACGAGTTGAGGAGGAAGAGACGGGGGATGTCGCGCGGGGGCGAAACGCCAGGCAAAGAGGAGGCGTGACCACCCCGTCCTCCTGTCCGTTTTTATGGGAAATGTTAGATACCTTCCCAAGAAAATGGACGCGGCACGAGAGGAACTTCCAATGAGCTAGCTTGCTGATGTTCACGGATTCATGGCTAACAGACCTAACGCCGGACACCGTCGTGGAATTTGACGGCTTCCAAATACTACTTGCGGACAGGACACTGGAAAGAGGAAAGAGGAGGGCTGGCTGTGTTTGTTAATGATAGATAGTGTAACCCTAGGCACATCACAGCTAAGGAGCAACTTTCCAGTCGGGACAATGAGCTGCTAGCTGTTAGCATGCGTCCATACTTGACAAGCATCGCGAGTTAACAAGGACGTGCACGTAACAGGTGCGTGAGTAAACTGCTTAAAACTTTGATCGTCATTCAGCTGACCTACAAATTGAGACGCTACAGTCAGTTTGACGTTTTTGTTTGCTTGATTGTGGATTGACATGGAGGAACAAGACAGTGGAAAGCGGACATTAAAAATGACGGAGAAAAGCTGTAGAAGATCACAAGCCTAAACGGATGCAGGCACGCAGGTGCAAATTTGCTCAATTGACCTCCATGCAACGTCAAATTGAACAATTGATGGAGGATGATGCAAATGTTGACGCTGTAAAAAACTGAGCTTCGTGTTTGCTTTAGCGGCATGGAGCAAGAATTTGTGGACCTCAATTCCGGTGTGCAAAATTTAAAGACTGAAGAGGATTTTGCCGATGACCAAAATAACTGGTTTGATCCAAAAAATGTAATTAATGGAAATGTGAGCAATGGAAGAAGGACGTTTTGAAACGTGCAGAGGAAGGATGCAATAAACAAATATCACCTGATGATAGTAGATCTGCATCAACTAACTACACCCATAGAAGTAGAAGTAAAGAATCTAACAGACAGAAGCTCACTTCTGTCAACGTCTTCAATTAAATTAAAGGCTCAAATGGAACGAGCATGTTTAAAGGCAAAGGCTGCTGATTTACAACAAAGGTTGGCACTTGAGCAAGAAGAAGCTGCAATTAAGGCAAAGAAGCAAATGCATGCAATGCAAACGGCACTCCCTGAGTCTGATGCTAAATTGGATGTCTTGAGAAGATATGAAAATACCCAGGAGGATGGTATCCACATTCCTGATGAGTGTGTTACAATTTAAACAAGGAAAAACATTCAATTACCATCACAGCCTATCAGAGCAACAAGCAGTGTTGACCTGAAATGCTCCCACTTCGACTATTCCAATGGCTAGATTTCCACATCAGACAGAAAGTAGAGAACAACAGGGACATGTGCTTGATGGCCTTTGCCAAGCAATCTCACAGCAAGCCAGTGTCGCAGAATACTTAGCAAAGAGTCAAAAAGCATCGCTACTTCCCGAACTTTCCATTCCTACGTTTAAAGGCGACCCTCTGCATTATAAAACCTGTATAGGTGCCATTGAACATGGGATTGAAGGCCGTACAAGTGATAACCGTGATCATCTTCAATTTTAGCTGCAGTATACTAGTGAACAACCACATGAGTTGGTGAAGAGCTGCATCCATATGGAACCTCTGACAGGATATACCAAAGCAAAACAAATCTTGAAGGAGTTTTATGGTGATGACTTCATGATAGCAGAAGCATATTTAAAGGAAGCCATGGATTGGCCAACAATCAAGTCTGAAGATGGTGTTGCACTTCAGTCTTTCACATTATTCCTTATGGGCTGTTTGAACATAATGGCAGATGTTAATTACATGGAGGACTTGGACAACATGGCTAATATAAAGGCATTGGCAAACAAACTTCCATACAGACTTATAGAATCTTGGAGAAAATTTGCCTGCAATCTCCAAGAAAGAACAAATAGAAGAGTGAAGTTTAAGGATTTTGTTGACTTTGTTGACAAGCACGAAAGATTCTATAAAACAGAAAACAAAATCACAACACACAGAAACACCAAAATCAAAGAAAGTCTTCACAACAGTCATTGTGCCCGCCAAGATGGAAAACAACAAAACCACCACGCCAAAGGCAGAACCTGTTTCAGTGGATGCTATTGCCAAACCATGTGCTAATTGTAATGGAGAGCAACAGTCTCACAATTTGTAAGGAATTTAGGAGAAAGCATCACAAGGATAAGATTGACTTCTTGAGGAGCAAGGGTCTGTGTTTTGCATGTTTGATGCACGGTCGCATTAGCAGTTGCTGGAAACAAAAGCTTCAATGTCAAGAATGCTCTAGACTGCATCCTACAGCACTACACATTGTCCATAAACTTCTGCAAAGAAACAGCCTAAGACGATTGTGAATAGCAGTACCTATTAAGCGCCCTCGTACAAACAACAGAAACCTGGGGTGTCACTGGGGCCTGTAAATAGGACTGCATCCTTTCAATAATTCCGGGATGGGTCAAGGCACAAAAAGGAACCAAGACAGTGACGACTTACTGTCCGGTTTAAAAATGCCCTGACGCCTTTTTTTAGACTGAAATAACTTACTAAAGTTTTCGTTTTGTGCCATTCAGAATGGGAGAGGGAGCCAGGAGGCGAAACAGCCGTCTTGCCAGTTCAATCCCGCACACCCTCTGACTCTCACCCTCCGTTCTGCCTTTTTATTGAAACTAACTCATCAATAACTAATCACCAGAAGACAGAAAAGCATCAACAACTAATCACCAAGAGACAGAAAACATCAATAACTCACGGTATAAAGGTCAGTTTAACTAAAGCATCAATAACTAATCACCAGGGACTCCAGCAGGCAGAAAATCATAACCCAAGGTCAGTTTAACTAAACACATCTTCAGGATACGGTGTCTGTGTGTGTGTGTGTTAAAATAACAAGTAAGTGTCTCTGTGTGTGTTAAACATTAATGAGTGTATAAAAACATGATTATGAATACACAAACTGATTACCTATCCTCAGCCCATCTTACATTTCCCCCCTGTTGTGGATTTAAAAATCATGTCCTTACGGCTTTAAGACAGATCATCATAATGAAATCATACAACAGTGTGATCATCAGTGGAGGAGCGAAAACCTCACATTAGGGAAAAATTCCCCTCCTCCCTTCCGGCGTAGAATGAGATCCTCATAATTTGATGACCATCAGGGAATAAAACTTGTCCCTGGGGTGACTTGGTGGAGGCCCTTGCCTCGTTGTAGGAGAGGACAGCCGTCCTTACCTCCCGGATCTTCGTGTATGGTGTGTGTGTGTGTGCACGTGTGTGGACAGGGGCAAGAAGTCCATGTGTTTTTACGTTTTAGTGTCCAGTTTGAGTTCGTCATTCTCAACATTAATCAGGTTGTAACGGTACATTTGGGCAACAAACCTACGATTAACCATCATCTTTGTCATAAAAATAATGCAACATGAACAGACTAAACATAACAAAATGAAAACTATAATTATCCCTATATATTGTTTTTTTAAATTCTTCATAGTGGTCATAACATCAATAATTGTTTCATTTTTATTAAAAATTTAAATGCAGTAATGTACTCCAATCAAGGCTGATATTCCTTTGTTATGTACGTCATTAATTTCCAAACAATATCTAATCTTTTTGTTCTGTGGCTTCAACATATTTATCATCTCATCAATATTAGCACCACAGAGTACTGAGTTTCGAGATCCTCACAATAGTCGTTCTCAAAATGATATATTTTTTTATCAATTTAGCTTTGTTAAGGTAAGATATTTTATTGACAATCTAACATTAATATGCAAAGAACATGTACATTAGTACGAAATGTAAAAAAAAATTGTGGTGGGGGGGGTGCGAATTGTTTTCTTCTTGGTAGGGGGGGCATGACAGGAAATAATTGAGAACCACTGGTCTAGTCACACACCAGCTCGGGTTCATTCCCTACCAGAGAAATGACATTCCATGTCCCCAGAGCTAGGCGCTTTATGTTGCCGGGGATTGGACTGCCTTTGACTGCCTCCTAGCTCAAAGGAAACCCAAATTCTTTGGTCCCGCCCACTGGTAGTGAGCCGAAGCCCTTGTATTAAATAATAAATAAATACATAAAATAAAAAAATTAATAAATTTAAAAAACGGACCGATCCACTGCTTGGGTTAGTTTGACCCACCTTGAGATCCGTTCCCACTCAGTGACAGTGTCTACAAGCCACTGCCACCAGGCCAGTGAACCGACGTCCAGGCAGTGACAAAAAACGTGATCAAATTACATTGCTCATCATAAGGTGTTTGTGAGACGCTCTTTGTATGTTTCCTCAATTAAGACCTGTTTTCCATTGGTGTATTTGAAAAAAGTGGTGAACCTGTTAAATTCACTACAAAACGTTAAGAAGATGAAAGTAATGTTTGAAGGAATATTATTTTTCTATCGACATGCCGGCGGGCGGGCACAGATAGAGAGTGATAAAGCAGCACCACCCGCGCGGGGCGTGCTGACGAAAAGGCAAGCGCTCCTCCTCTCATCGCGTCCTTATTAAGACAGAAAAAAGACGCTGTTGAATTTGACCTATTCGCAGTTCGAGCAGGTGCTTAACGCTGGAGAATATCACCACTTCGAAGTTCGAACTGCTGTTGAAACGGAGAGGTAAGTGTTTTTCGTTTGTTTTTATTCAAAACATGCCTCGAGTGCATTTGTTCATGGTTAGAGATAGTTGTGTGGAAAACACTATACAAAGTAGCACCATGGATGTGGGCCTACAACACTGGCCTAGCAAACATGTGCTCCTACATCGACATAATTGACGAGCTCCAGTTAAGCATTGAATAATTATAAAACGTCATGGTGCTTTTACTCATTTAAAGAACTAAACCGACGCGTATTTTCATCCGGTGGTCAGGTTTGCATTGAATGTGAGCACGAGGGACGCTAGCTTGTTGCGTTAGCTTTGCGGAGCTAACAGCTTGCACTTTTGTTATAGAACAACAGAATGCAAGTACCATGATAATTTCTGTCATTAATTTTTGTGTAAGACACGATGTTCACTGGTTAATTACATGATTCTTAAAGCAAAGGTTACTGTGAATGCAATTTTGGTAAGATTTTTGTAGTCACACTGCATAAATCTGTCTGTCTGTTGTTTAAACTTCAATATAAACTATTATGGTTGAAATCATTAATTGGGATGGAGGGATTGATATTTTTTTAATTTATAATTTATTTTTCTTACACTGATATTGTTAAAACTCCATTTAGCCTATAGTATTAATAATTCTCAACACAAAACTGTCTTTTTTCTTTATAGAATAAACAATGCCTTCCCTGAGATGCAGGAAGTCCCCAAAGCAGGATACTATTGAACATGCAGTCAAGGGTCTGGACAAGACTGCAGAGTTAGAAGCGAAGTATATAAACTCATTTAAAGGTATGATGTTAACGCTTTTGCTAAGATATATTATTGTTTTCTGATAACCAAGCTGACATCGTTTTTTAAGTGGTTATTTTACATTAAGAGTGTCTTGACCTTTTCTTTTGTCAGTTTCAAGTTATTTCAGTGAGCGTGAAACCTGATGGTAGGAGTTCTACCTAAATTAAGGCTGTACTTGATGACGCCCTCCGGCATTTTTATACCACAATAGACCAGTGAACAAGTCCGATATTGATAGTCTAGTGTAAAGCACGTTATACGTCACAGAGATCACGTGACGCGATCCAATATGACTGTGTATACAGTGTATGTCATTGTTATGAAACTAAATAATCTTAAAGTTTTTTTTTTACGTAACCAGGTGCCATTGACATTTGTACTTTCAGTCCTAATACATACTGGCTAATGCAATGCTGGAAAATGAATTTTGGCTGGTCTGTTCCTTTAAAATCATAAAGAAGGGCTCTGCTCTATCCCTCACAAGAAGCAATGTTTCAAACCACCCTACATTAGTATAGTGGCCCAAATGAATATGATGACTCCTTATTTGTGTGCTTAAAAATATGACGAAGCTATCTTGATTTCCCTGTTAACTAGGTCGAGGAGTATTTACCAAGGCCCCTTTCAGGAAAGACGACTTTATTCTTTATTATGGAGTACAGAGGAAAATTGATAGATTCTGATAAATTTCAACGCAGGAAGATGGATGGAAGAGGCACTGTCTTTTTGTTTGACTTCCGCCGGCAAGAAAAAACTTGGAGGTGAGGCAAAGATTGAGATGTTATCTTATTTTTGTTTTTATTTAAAAAAATAAACACATACTCATCCCATAAGTGTTAGGGGAAAAATCATTCTCTAAGCAAAAATGTATACCGTATTTTCGCACCCAAAAGACGCGCCGTGTCAAAGGGCGCAACACCTGTTGAGGCCGCTATTTCTGTCTTTGTAACATATACTGGACGCACCGCCTGACAAGACGATAGCACAGCTGCTGTTAGCATAGCATGAACTTGGCAGAGCTGCCCACACTGACACAGCCGATAGCAGCCTACTATGCCCCAATAACATGAGCAATCACCCCATTGTTGCAGCAGACGCCAAGTCTCTATTGACAATAGCTGACAATGGCTCAGGCCAATATTAGGTGCATTGGCAATAGCCTACAAAGCAACGTCAGGGGAGGGACTTGGCTGCTCACCACACTCCTTAGAGTCACGGTTTCAAAAAAAAATAAAAAACTCATCATACAAGCAAACAATGAAACATAGAAATAAGATTAACACAAACATGTATCTCTCATGCCATCAATATACCCAAAAAAAATGAAAATAATACAAAAGCCACTCAGCCTTAGCTAATTCAAGCAATGCATTCTGGGAGCAGAGACCCACAATCCCATAGCTGTTTAGAGAGATTTGCATGGCTGTTTAAAGAGATGTGCTGTTATGCTTTGGACTTTTTGTCTGTTGTCTAAACCTGGGACGTTTCTTGCTTGCAATAACATAAATGATAAGACAGACTAAAACATTGTGGACAGCTGCCCTTTGTCCAGCTTTTTCCAACACCATCACCCAAACATTATAGTCAGATGGTGTATTTGTCACGGTCGATTGTAAGCATGGACAACTCACTCTTTGCCCAGCAGGGTGTGCTAACATGCACTTCCAACAGCTCGTTGATGACAAGGGCTGATGGACGTGAGTGGTACTTTGTCCATTTAATGGACGCATCGACTGACAGGGCGCTTTGTTTGCTTATGACTGCGAAAATACGGTAATTACTTTTATTCATGCGTTGAATCTGTACAAATGAAAATATAGACCATGAAGTCTCAAAGACAAGCTGTTAATAGGGTCTGATTCCAATAGAAATTTCTTGTATGATTTGATTTAGAAGATTTAAAAATTGTGGATTTCCTATTTTTATGTTTTGTGTACACAAGATTGTCTCAAAGATTAATTTCTGACATTGATTGAATAATTGTTTTTTTTTTTTTTTAAATCTATTTTAAGTGTTGATGCCGCTCAAGAAGATGGCAGTCTGGGAAGACTGGTTAATGATGACCACATGCACCCCAACTGTAAAATGAAGAAGAAGACAACAGAGGACAGACCACACCTCTGTCTGTTTGCGCTCCGAGACATTGATGTTGGCGAAGAAATAACTTAAGACTATGGACCAGCTGGCCTTGGAGAACACAGGTTTGTAAGATGCATCTTTAAGTACAATAACAGAGCCCACTTGTGGTGTTCTGGTGATGTAGTTTCCAATTAGTTTGGCAATCTAATAAATGTATGTTGAGGTTTCTATGGAAGTTGAACATGCTGACTGACTGGGGGAGTTCTCCATTGTCCACTATCTGTAATTCAAATTTGTGGGTCTGAGTCAAAGTTTGGCTCTTCAGGAACAACGAACTGGTCAGGGAGTGACAGTATTACAAAGTTCTGCGTTACTCTTTTCTGGGCGGTGGCCCTGTTAGGCCATCATATGCCATATTGCAAATATCCCCATTGTGGGACTAATTAAGGACATCTTTATGTTGTGGTTTCCCTACCAGAACCAGCACCAACCCTGTATATTCATGATATAAAACACTGTTTCAATTTGATATTTAGCCTTTCTATACTGTAAAAATAGAAGACCCCAGGCTTTCCTGCGCCCCCTTGCCCAATTGGTGGTGTTCAGGAGACAACCTGGGACTGAAATATCAGTCACAACCAGTGTTGTTTTCGTCACTGATGACTATGACGAAAATACTTCGTTAACGCCCCTTTTTTAATGACGATGACAAGCTAAACGAGGTTCTTTTATGACGAAAACATGACGTGATGTACATGAATTTTTTTCGTTGACGAGACAAAATTGTTAGCATGTGGTTCATAAATTATTTTATGTTGCTTTTAGTGAAATAAAGCCACAACAGTTGCCCAACAAAATGTTTTGCTTCTCTGCTTATTTTGGAGCAGTGAGCATTGATTCCACTGTTGCCACTTTTTTCTGTTTGTAATGAAGAATCCTTTGTAGTCCATCCAAAAGTCTTTGTTATTGGGTGGAAACCTTGAATGCCTTGTTTTAACTCAAATGGACTTAAACCCATCCATCCATCCATCCGTTATCTGTACCGCTTCTCCTCACTAGGGTCGCGGGGGGTGTTGGAGCCGATCCCAGCTGTCTTCGGCAGTAGGCGAGGTACACCCTTGAATTGGTGTCCAGCCAATCGCAGGGCATACATAGACGAACAACCATCCACGCTCACACTCATGCCTAGGGGCAATTAGAGTGTCCAAGCAACTTGCCATGCATGTTTTAAGAATATGGGAGGAAACCGAATTACCCAGAGGAAACCCACGCAGGAAGGCCGGAGCCAGAATCGTACCTACGACCTCAATATTGTGAGGCCATCCTGCTAACCAGTTGGGCCACCGTGCCGCTTGGACTAAAACCTTTGTGAATAAATTGACGAAAACTAGGGTAAAACTTTTTTTGCGTTTCCGTCGATTAAAACTGGACTAAAACCCTTTTTTTAGTTTTCGTTGACTAAAACTGGACTAAAACTATAACGAATTGGGATGACTAAATGTGATGTAAACAAATCAGCACTTTGTCCAAATGACTTGGACAAAATCTAAAATGCCTGCCAAAAACAACACTGGTCACAACACGCGTCTACAGAAGATTAATTGGCATGGGCGAAATTAATTAGTTTTATTTCATTCATGAGCTTATGTTTTGTTTTGGGTGGCTAAGGCTTAAAATGTGTAAAAATCTTATCCAACCTCAAATATAATTAATTCAATAAATTTATGATGCTACTAAAACATCGAAGCAGCCTCCTCCAGGCTTTACAGACTCAGAAATGGAGGTATGCGTATCGTGTACTCATCCTGTCGTGTCTCGAGATGTTAAAATTGCAGTTAGATAGACGTGTGCTGATTAGACAAGACTTCTAATATATCTGGTGTCACAGGATATTTGTCAGTGAATGTGTATGTCTGGTTTGAGGCTCACTCAGCTTTTTCTTGTGTTGTGGGGTCCAGTTGAGTTGAATTGCGTGTCAGGTATGTTGGCCATCTGACACCCAACTGTCAGGTTTGTGTTTGTGGGGACCCCGTAGAGCCATTTTTATTGTTGACATAAATCATAGCTAATCATCTTTTCCTTCATTATCATATGAAATACAGTTAGGAGTTGTATGTGCCTTTACTATGTTATAATCTTAGAACCTACCAGCCACTACAGGTGTCCGACAAGAAGACTTTTGGCTGTCCTGTGCTCCATTGCGCCCCTGGTGGCGTTCAAAAGACAACCTGTGACTGAAATATCAGTCACAACATATCTCTACTGAAGATTAATTGTCATGCGCTAAAGTAATTGGTTTTGTTTCATTCGTGAACTTGTTAGTTTTTGTTTTGGGTGGCCAAAGCCTAAAATGTGTAAAATTCTGATCCATTTTCTTTTTTTAATTCATTAAATTAATATTCAACTTGTTCATTAGGATGGAGGACAACCGACAATGACTGAATCGGCTGAGGTTGATGCCACCAGAACATCGAAGCAGCCTTCTCAAGTTTTGACAGACTCTGAAAAGGAGGTATGCGTATCATGTGGTCATCCTGTCGTGTCTTGAGATGTTAAAATTACAGTTAGATAGACCTGTGCTGGTTGGACAAGTTTTCTAATATATCTGGACATAAATCGTAGCTAATAATATTTTCCCTCATCATCATATGATATACAGTTATGCCTAGTATATGTCTTTACTATGTTACAATCTAAGAACCTACCAGCCACTACAGTTCTCTCATTGGGAGACTTAAGCTTTCGTCAGGTTGTCGACTGCTGCATTGCCCTCTTATTGGCTTTAAGTACACAACCTGTAACTGAATTATCTGTCAGAACAGAACCTATGTGTCTACAGCAGGTGATTTGGCATGTGGATTCTTCAGATTTTTAGAAAATAGGTAAAATTGTGATCAAAAGTTTAAAATGTCTAAAATTCTGGTATAGTTTGCAATAGTATATCTATTAAATCATTTCAAAACTTCTTAACAAGGATGGAGAACATTGGCTGTGACCGAATTGGTTGAGGTTTAGATTACCAGGACCATTGAGCAGCCTCCTCGGGATCTACAAATTTAGGAATGAAGATATGCATCCCATGTTACAATCCTGTTATGGCCCGAGGTTTTGAAGTTGCAGTTACATATTGGGCTGGGCGATATGGCTGATAAGTACATAGCGATATAAGTATTTCATATGGGTCCATCGATACACATTGAATTCTTTTTTTATATTATTTTATTTATTATCGTTTTTATTTTCCAATATTTTCACTGCCCTGTTAAAAAAACATTTAATGTAGTTTTCCTCCCGGGAGCTTTTTGTTTTCAAATAGAATTAAGACCTTTTTCTGTGCAGATTCCTCTGGGGATTAAGTATTTAATGGGTTCTCAATTTTCTCTTGGACTCTGATGCAACCCAGTCTCCTCCCTTGGACAAAAAATATGGGCTGAATCTTCCTTGGAATAACGACACAGATTCTGACGAATCATTGTCAAATCCTGCCCCTGAACTTTGCGCCTCAGACCCAGACCATATTACTATCCCAAGGCTCAGGAGGACCAAAAGTATACAGGTAAACAACCCATATAGATTTCAGGGAATCTTACAAGCAAATTGCATATATTTTATTGGTCTCCTGCCTTCTATCCTTTATATTTCGTTGTTGTTGTTTTTTAGATTAAAAAAACAGGCTGACTTTGGAATGGATAAGCATTATTACTCCAACTCAGATGACAGTGGAGATGAATATATTCCGGATACAAGTGAGGCCTCTGATTCAGACGGAAGTGAATCTTTGAAAATTGTGGACCCTCTCTTGAAGTCTAAGAATGCCTTCAGAGATTTTTCTCCCACACCACGAATCTCAAAAGCCACCTCAACGCAGGTTGTTAATCAAGGGCGTTCACCCGTTCGGAGGAGTAGCAGCACTGGTGTGATTCTTGAATTCTATGGCTCTTCAAATATTTGTGCAGTTTAACACAAATCATCCAAAATAGAATTCAAGCACATCTGTGACAGAAATTCAAATTCAGAAGTCAAAGAGAGAGAACAAAAAAAAAAATCTAATGCTGCGCTTCTTCCGAAGACATATACTGTAAACATTAAATGTATGTTAGGACAATCTTGAAAAAAGTATTAGAACACCCTTTACTTTTATTTCTTGTTAATTTTATTAACCAAAATATGTCCATTTTTATTACAGATTAATGAATACAAAATTAAAACTCTAATCAGCTACTTTTTAATCGTTATATTTGTATAAACAAATGTTATACATCTGTGTGTTAACTTATACAAGAAATGACGGAAAAGCAAGGGTGGTTTAGTATTTTTTTATCGTATATAGTCTGTATAATATCTTTAACCTATGCTGATGCTGTTTAATACTGATTTAAATAATAATAATAATGTCATAATCTGTTGGTTTTACATGAACAAAACCTTTCAAGCACTTTTTAAAATTCTAAATACTACCTCTTGTCAGTAAGTTGGTTCACAGCACTGCCTTGGAGTGAAAGTGTGTAGTGCTGAGACAGTCGGTATGTGCTGAGTCGTCTGACGTTTGTGTGACTGGTACCCAGGAAGGTAGCAAAACCAGGCAGTGTGTATGTCGTACCCAGGAAGGCAGAGAAACCAAGCAATATGTATGTGGTACCCACGAAGGCAGAGAAACTAAGCAGTGTGTATGTGGTACCCGGGAAGGTAGCAAAACCAGGGAGTGTGCATAGATACAGACCCCAAAAGTGATTAAAACCAAATAAAGTCCCCAGAAGATCATCTGTAGTCAGGTGAAGGACCCTGTACTTTGTTCAACTCATTTACTCCCTTAGACGTACAAAGACGTCTTTTAATGCAATGGCGCCCTCTACC
>NW_028283564.1:3087500-3152500 GCF_059441095.1 Idiotropiscis lumnitzeri | reverse complement strand
AGGGGCTGCTTTTCCACCCGTGGCTGGAAAAGCAGTGTGGAAGGGACCCTTTAACCGCGGACACAGGAGATGCAGTGCTTAACAGAATGTTTATTAGCACAATGGTACTTACAATACAAACGGGCGCGGAGCCGACAAAGTCCAACGTAAAGCGCTGGAGGGAAAGTCCACTCCAGGAGGAAAACATTAACGATAACGAAAAACGCTTGCAACGCAAGGGAAAAGAACAAGAACGGAAATCGCTTGCCGCAGAAGAGCAAGGGGAGTCAATTGGGAACGGCAAAGGAATCCGACAAGTAGGGCACGAGACGTAGTCAATTGGCGTAACAAAGGTCACAACACGAGAATCAAGGAAACGAGGAATCAACACAGACGTGGCACGTAGCGAGAGCAATGAGGAAGGAATAATCCGAGGGGTCAGCGTCTGAGGCTTAAATACACTGAATAATCATGGCTAACGTGACACAGCTGTGTGGCCGGTGGGCGTGTCTCTCCGGCCGTGAAAACATGGCATGACGAGAATGCCGGGAAGGCACGCCCACGGGCCAGCTGAGAACATAAACAAACAAAACACATAGACACGTGGCATGACAAAACACGGATCATGACAGTACCCCCCCCTTAACGGACGCCTCCTGGCGGACTACCGGGCTTGCCCGGGTGACTACTATGGAAATCTTTAATGAGCGTGGGGTCCATAATCCAGGAGCGGGGGACCCATTGGCGCTCCTCCGGTCCGTAGCCCTCCCAGTCAACCAGATACTGCATACCCCTGCCCCTGCGCCGAGAGTCCAGGATTTCCCACACCGTGTACACCGGACCTCCCTCGATGATCCTCGGCGGTGGAGGTGGGGCGGATGGAGGAAGCCATGGGCATGAGGAAACGGGTTTGAGGAGGGACACGTGGAAGACGGGGTGGACCTTCATGGTTGCAGGGAGCTTGAGCTTGACCGCCACCGGGTTGATGACGGAGTCGACCTCGAACGGCCCCAGGAAGCGTGGGCCCAGCTTGCGTGAGGAGCCTGCGAGGTTGAGATCGCGGGTTGAGAGCCATACCTTGTCGCCAGGGTGGTAGGTCGGGGCCGGTCGGCGACGGCGGTCAGCGATCTGCCGGTTGCGTTCGGCGGTGCGGGACAAGGCCGCTCGGGCCTCCCGCCAGACGTGGTGGGCGCGCTTGAGGTGGAGCTGGACGGAGGGTACCTCGACCATCCCCTCCTGGGATGGGAAGAGCGGGGGCTGGTAGCCGTAGGCCGCCATGAAGGGCGACTGTCCCGTGGCCGACGACACCAGTGTATTGTGGGCGTATTCCACCCAGGACAAGTGGTCAGCCCATGACGACGGCCGGTCACCGCATACGCACCGTAGGGTGGCCTCTAGGTCCTGGTTGGCCCTCTCGGACTGACCGTTCGACTGGGGATGGTATCCGGAGGACAGGCTTGACGTGGCCCCCAGCGCTCGGCAGAACAGCTTCCAGACCCGTGAGACGAACTGCAGGCCACGGTCCGACACAAGGTCGGCAGGAATCCCATGAAGCCTGAACACATGTAAAATCAGCAGTTTAGCAGTTTCAAGAGCAGAGGGGAGTTTGGGCAGGGCGACGAAATGAGCAGACTTGGAGAAACGATCGACGATGGTGAGAATGACGGAGTTGCCCCTTGAGGCGGGCAGACCGGTCACGAAGTCCAGGGCGATGTGTGACCAAGGTCGGGTAGGAATGGGTAACGGATGAAGTAACCCTGCCGGCGGCTGGTGCGACGCCTTGCTCGTCGCGCAGGCGGGACAGGCCTTGACATAGTCCTTGACGTCGGCCCTTAGCTCGGGCCACCAGAAGCGTTGGGCGACGAGGCCGAGCTTGCGACGAACTCCGGGGTGACAAGCCACCTGGGAGGAGTGTCCCCACTTTAGTACCTCCCCGCGAAACTGGTCCGGCACGAACAACCGGCCCGCTGGGCACCCTGACGGTTCACCTTCGTCTTCCTGTGCCCGCTGAATGCGCTGCTCGATCTCCCACCAGGCGGTGGTCTGGGATGACGCTGTCCGGTTCCGGCTCCTCCTCAACGGGATCGTGGACTCTTGACAGGGCATCGGACTTGACGTTCTGGGAGCCGGGTCGGTAGGTCAAAACGTAGTCAAAGCGGCCGAGGAGCAGGGACCACCGTGCCAGGCGTGGGCTCAGTCTCTTGACGGATCGTATATATGACAGGTTCTTGTGGTCGGTGTACACGGTGAACGGATGGGCTGCGCCCTCCAGCCAGTGCCGCCACTCCTGGAGGGCGAGAACGACGGCGAGGAGCTCCCGGTTTCCCACGTCGTAATTGGCTTCGGCAGGGGTGAGACGGCGAGAGAAGAAGGCGCAGGGGTGGAGCTTCTGGTCGACCGGGGAACGCTGGGACAGCACCGCCCCCACTCCCGAATCAGATGCGTCCACTTCTACAATGAAGGGGAGATCAGGGTTAGCATGGTGTAAAACGGGCGGGTTAGTGAAAGCTTTCTTGAGGGCAGAAAACGCATCTTCAGCCTCCCGATCCCACGCAAAGCGTGTCTTGGTGGAAGTGAGACGCGTAAGGGGGAGCGCTCGGCGGCTGTAGTCCTGAATAAAGCGTCAATAGAAATTAGCAAACCCGAGAAAACGCTGGAGCTGTTTGCGGTTTGTGGGTGACGGCCAATCCACCACGGCGCTTATCTTGGCCGGATCGGCCTTAAGCTGCCCCTCCTCTACTATGAAGCCCAAAAATTGGACTGAGCGTGCGTGAAACTCGCATTTCTCCGCTTTCACGTATAGGCGATTTTGGAGGAGGCGCTGCAACACGGCCCGGACGTGCTGCTGGTGCTCCTCTACGGAGCGAGAGAAAATCAAGATATCGTCGAGGTAAACAAAACACGAGACATTTAGCATGTCGCGGAGCACGTCGTTAATTAAATTCTGGAACACGGCGGGAGCGTTAGTCAACCCAAAAGGCATGACCCGGTACTCGAAGTGCCCTATGGGGGTCTTGAACGCGGTCTTCCACTCGTCCCCCTCCCGAATGCGCACTAAATGGTAGGCACTGCGCAGATCTAATTTAGTGAACACGGTGGCGGATTGCAGCGGGGCGAAAGCGGAATCGAGCAGCGGGAGAGGGTACCGGTTCTTTCCAGTGATTTCGTTTAACCCCTTGTAGTCTACACATGGATGTAATGTCTTATCCTTTTTCGGAACAAAGAAGAAGCCCGATCCTACCGGAGACTTGGACGGCCTTAATCAGCCCCGCCGCCAGGGACTCGGAAATATACTCCTTCATCGCCGCTTGCTCCGGCTGAGAGAGCTTATATAAGCGCGCTGATGGGAGGGGCGCGTCGGGCACCAAATCTATGGCGCAGTCGTACGGACGGTGGGGAGGCAGGGACTGGGCCCTGTCTTTACTAAAAACCTCCCTGAGGTCGTGGTAGACCCGGGGCACGTTATCGAGACAGATCACCTCGGGGGTTGAGGACCGGGGGCTCGGCCCCTCCTCCGCCGCGCGTAAGCAATTTGCGTGACAATGGGGGCTCCTGTTGTCGATCGACAACCGATCTCAATCCATGAAGGGCCGGTGGCAACGTAGCCAGGGTAGACCCAGAACAATAGGAGCCGCTCTGGAAGGCATAACAAAAAACGCCCGCCTCTCTACGTGGTTGCCTAGTACTCTTAACGTGAGTGGCGGGGTTACCTGCCTGATCTCCGCCAGGAGCCGCCCGTCGAGGTCACAAACCCTCTTGGGCTTCGCGAGAGTGTCGACCGTGCAGCCTAACTTGGCGACCAACCCGGGGTCAATAAAGCAGTCGTCGGCGCCGGAGTCCACTAAGGACTGGACGCTGAACCGGGCGCCCGGGCCGATTACCTCCCCACTCAGCTCAAGTTTCTTAGGTGCCTCGGGCTCCATGTCCCCAAGATCGGCAGGCGGATCGTCGGCGACCTCCTCCTGAGAGGAGGGAAGCTCGGGTGGTACGACGGGGAACCTACAGAGTTCCTTGGGGGTTGCCGGCGAGGCCCCGCGTGGGGAACGTGTCGGGCAGGAGGACACGCGGTGACCAGACGCGCCGCAGTAGAAGCAGGACCCAGAACGCAGGCGTCTTTGGCGCTCCGTTGAATCCAGCCGGCCCCTTCCCAGCTGCATCGGCTCGTCGGCAGGGCGGAAGGTGGCGACCGGCTGACGCGCCGACTCGGGGCGCGGCTGCTCAGCTCCCCTCTCCCAGCGTCTCTCTCGCAGGCGATTGTCCAGGCGGATTGCCAGGGAGATGAGCTCCTCCAGGGAAGAGGCGTCCTCGCGAACGGCGAGCTCGTCCTTCAGGACCGTACTGAGTCCGCGGCGGAACAAAGTCCGTAACGCACAGTCATTGAATCCACTCTCCGCCGCGCAAATGCGGAAAGCGATCGAATAGTCGGCCATGGATCGGCTGCCCTGGGTGCAGTCGAGGAGTTCCCCCCCCGCCGCCCTCCCCTGAACTGGGTGGTGGAACACCCGCTGGAATTCCTCCAGGAAAGCGGAAAAGGAGGAGCGAAGATCGGACCGGGCATTGCTCACGGCCACGGCCCAGGCGCTGGCTTGGCCGGTCAACAGGCTCATCATGAAAGCCACCTCGGCGCTGTCGTGAGCATAGGTATGTGGTTGCTGATCGAAGATCAGACGGCACTGGTGAATAAATTGCGCGCAAGTGCCGGGTTCCCCTCCGTAGCGAGGGGGGTGCGGTAAATTTGGCTCCCGTCCGTAAAAAGCGGTTGGGGAGGCTCTGGCGGCGAGGGCCGTTGGTTCGGGGGACCCGACGGCCCGCTGCAGGAGGCTGCCAAGGTGGGTGTCGAGAGTCTCGAGGCGGTGGGCCAGCTGGCCGACGCCGCTGCGGAGCTCCGCGAGTTCCGCCGACTGCTGCCCCACCATCTCCCCTTGACTGGCCAAGGCTCTGTGAACTCTCGCTGCGTCCGCAGGGTCCATGTTGGTCGGATTATTCTGTAAGGGGCTGCTTTTCCACCCGTGGCTGGAAAAGCAGTGTGGAAGGGACCCTTTAACCGCCGACACAGGAGATGCAGTGCTTAACAGAATGTTTATTAGCACAATGGTACTTACAATACAAACGGGCGCGGAGCCGACAAAGTCCAACATAAAGCGCTGGAGGAAAAGTCCACTCCAGGAGGAAAACATTAACGATAACGAAAAACGCTTGCAACGCAAGGGAAAAGAACAAGAACGGAAATCGCTTGCCGCAGAAGAGCAAGGGGAGTCAATTGGGAACGAGCAAAGGAATACGACAAGTACAGGGCAAGAGACGTAGCCAATTGGCGTAACAAAGGTCATAACACGAGAATCAAGGAAACGAGGAATCAACACAGACGTGGCACGTAGCGAGAGCAATGAGGAAGGAATAATCCGACCCTGAGGGGTCAGCGTCGGAGGCTTAAATATACTGAATAATCATGGCTAACGTGACACAGCTGTGTGGCCGGTGGGCGTGTCTCTCCGGTCGTGAAAACATGGCATGACGAGAATGCCGGGAGGCACGCCCACGGGCCAGCTGAGAACATAAACAAACAAAACACAAAGACACGTAGCATGACAAAACACGGATCATGACACATTGGTGCCGTGACTCGTCACGTCGGACCGGGACATCGCGCCACTAGGTGGACACTGTATCAGATCATATACTGCAATTTGTTCGTTTTTCTCATCGGAACTAGGCAATAAACATTTCTCTCTTTCATTGTTGTTTTATTTTGTGAGATCTCAATATGAGCTCTCCCCGAGGAACATTCAGTACGCCTTTCAATAAGTGCAATCGGTAGAGTTAGAGGGATCCCGACAGCGTTACAGTTTAGCAGTCTTGTTCAGAGTGATGTAGTTCATGCAGTGGGGGGTGTACAGGAGCTAGCTGATGCCACTTTAGTTAGTGGGGACAGAGTTCCTTCCCAGAATTACTGCAGTCTACCTACAATGAGCACACAGGCTGCTGTTACACCCTCATCCGATCCCATACCGCAGTCACCTGAGGTAGTCGGTCAGATGAGTGACATAATAAAGCATGTTGGCCAGCAGGTGGCAGATAGTATTATTGCACATCTAAGTCCAGCACTGAAAGTGTTTTCGCCTACTGCCTCATTTGCACATGACATGCCAGTTGAGACATCCACGCAGACTAGATTCATCACAAGTTTTGCTCGTGCCACACAGGAAGGTGAGGGAACCTCCAACCTTCAGGGGGGATGACACAGACACAGTGAATGTGCATGAGTGAGAAGACCAAATGAGGACCTACATAAGGAGAGCAAATGTCGCTGCAGAACATGAGGCAGAGGAAATACTCATTCACCTCAGGGGTAGAGCAAAAGATGTAAAAGTTATCGCCAGAAACAGAGCAGTTGATGTAACCCAGGACCCAGATGCCATCTATGGCATTCTTCATAAACATTTTGCTACTGTCCCTTGTTCACCGCTTCCCCTAGCAGACTTTTACACTATACTGCCAAAGAGTAATGAGGATGCATACGACTATTGGCTGCGGCTTAATCATGCAGCTGACATTTGCACGAACCATTTCAGAGAACAGGGCAAAGATTTGGACTGCTCTTCACTTAAAGTAACACGAATGTTGATCAAGAATTGCCCTTCCAAAGAACTTTCCATGACATTTAGGTCGAAAACAATCAACAAGTGGTCAGCAGTTGATGTCCAGGCTAGACTAGATAAGTACCAAACGGAGATAAGTTCACAGCTGATGCTCCTCCTGTGGTCTTGAGGAACCCCACTCAACATCTTTATGTAAACAAAGTTGAGATGCTTCCGGCTGCCACGGACCATGCTGACAGTCGGGTAACTCACTCAACCAGGACGACAGACTTAACTGTTCTCTAGCGTGTAATTTTCATGTTGGAGAAAGTTTTGCTGGAGAGGCTGCTCCTTCAACCTCTGCCACTGGTAAACGTAAGTCGAGGCTCCCTAAGATTGAAGGTCTGAACAATCTGCCATGTGCTGTCTGTGCCAGTGCTGAACACTCTGCGCTCGTTCACTGCCGTGAAAACAGGCTCTGACTGTCAGCAGCACTCTCTACCGGTCTGCTGCGCAATTGGTAGTGGATCATAAACAAAAGATTTGATTGGCTCAAATCAGTTACGCCTTTAACTAGAATTGCAGCGTCAATGTTTGCGAATGCCCCCTGAAAAAAATTCATCATAGATTGGTCATGGGTCCGGTCCGAACCATCTATCGGTCTGGATCCGGACCACGGTCCACCATTTGGTGATGCCTGGTTTCGTGTGACCATTGGATGGTTGTATGAATTATTTTATTTTTCTTGATTGTCAGTGCTGTATATTTTTGAAACTGGTTAGATATTGTTTATGACAAGTAAAGGAATATAAGAGTTTGAGCTTAACATAGTTCATTAGATGTTGCTGCATCCTGTGTATGAAAGTGTGAGACTGTAAAGTGCTGAGCGTGTGACTGGTGGAGCGGAACAGGGTATTTGGTGCAAGAATGTGCAAGAATGGAATGTTTTAGGACAGACGGTGATCACCGCAAGGAGGGGGCGAAGACGAGATAACTCAAGCCACAACCAGGAGGAGCCACCACGTGATTCAGCAGGGGAAGAAAGAC
This sequence comes from Idiotropiscis lumnitzeri, assembly GCF_059441095.1. Lineage (NCBI taxonomy): Eukaryota > Metazoa > Chordata > Actinopteri > Syngnathiformes > Syngnathidae > Idiotropiscis > Idiotropiscis lumnitzeri. The sequence goes on along the minus strand of NW_028283564.1, from coordinate 3,144,896 downwards.
CAATAAGAGCAAGCTAAAGTTAACTGCAGGATACACATAGCCAATAGAATCATGCCAGGATGCCTTTGTTGCTGTGCCATTTGCATATTGTATAGTATGAATCATTTATACTGTGTATATTTGCATGCTTTTTATGAATGTCTGCTGCTAATGTTACACATTAACGGCTACATTACGCCGCCGACTCTGTGTGATCTATATCTTTGCTGCTGTAACACTTCAAATTTCCCCATTGTGGGACTAATAAAGGACATCTTTATCTTTATCTTTATCTTTTATTACTGGGCAACTCGGATGTAGAGTACGTCTGAGACCCAGGTGCACATGTAATCAATAATCTGTGTATTAGGAATAAATCCACTCGTGCGTGAAAATGCCGGCTTCCTGATACCTTTCCATTGCAGAATGAGCGCGCATATTGTTGGATGATTGAGAGTTGGGTAAGGTCTCAAATTGGAGTCAGATTGCTAATTTGAGTTTGCGTTGATTTAAAATTAAGTTTAAAATTATATTCCAACAATTTATGGTGACCCCGACGTGATGCAAGAAAGGAAAAAGAAGTCTGGGACTTCAAGAGAGAGTCTGGGACTCCAAGAGAAGTAAAAGAAGTCTGGGACTTCAAGAGAGAGTCTGGGACGCCAAGAGAAGTAAAAGAAGTCGGGGACTTCAAGAAAAGTAAAAGAAGTCTGGGACTTCGAGAAGTCTGGGACTTCAGGAAAAACCACAAGAGTCTGGGACTCGGGTCTGGGACCCACGTCCACACCAGGTGACGACCTGATAAAAGATAAAGGATAAAGAAGCCACACATCCGACCGTCTTTCCTCTTGGGCCTTTATTAACGTGTGTGAATGTGTGCAGTTATGTGAAATGTAAATGGCATTTCTAGTTGTCAATGATGGGAATAGGGTTTAGTACCACCTTGTTCCTCCGCACTTCTAAAGGAAAGGTTTCTGAGATTAACACTTTTGTACACTGTTGCCCGGCAACCACAGTTTTTTTTTCTGCTGGTCTTTCCATTGTCTTTTATGTATGTTGCCTCACTTCTGCATTGTCAGGTTTAATCACGAAGCCTTCCCTGAACACAGGCAATATGAATGAAAGGAAGACAAGAGTTGATCTTTTTACTTGCGAGAAGAACGAATGGAGGTGTGCTCAGTTACATCTCCAACTTCGTTCTGAGGCACACTCCGCAGAGCCCTCTATTTTATTAGGGAAGTCCCTAACAATACAATATATATATATATATATATATATATATATATATATATATATATATATAATATATATACAGATATATATTACAATTTTTTTTAGAATTAGAAATCCCTTTATTGTCATTGTACTCAAGAGTGCAACGAGATTAGAGAGCTCCCCTCTCCAGTGCAATACAACAATAATACAGACAAATTTATAAATTAGATAAATAAGAGAGTGCAATGGAAAATAATACTGAAGGGTATATAAGAACACATCATGATGCTGTTCTGCAAGGTAAGGGTGGTCTCGTGTGTGTGTGAGAGTTCAGAATAGAGATGGCTCTCGGAGAGAAACTGTATATACACAGGTATATATATATATATATATATATATATATAGATAGATATAAACACAGATATATCCAAAATTTGTTTTGATTTTAAATTTCACGTACTGCACGGAGCCCTTTTGACGAAGCCGACTGAAGATTGGTCAGAAAAGACTCAAGACATTGATCTTACTCTATCCCGTATTTTGTGACTTTTCGGCAAAAGGCGTGACTTTACAGTGCTAAAAAGTCTGATTGCACTCTGTGGCAACCAAAGCTCCGGCAACATGACTCAGATGATCCTATCTTCTCAAAGTTTTTCACATTTGAGGATAGTCCAGCCCTGAACACATCTACCTACTTATTTTTCACCATAGTAGTAGCGCTGGTTAACTGGTTCAAGCAAATACAAGTTATTTTGTTTGATGTTTTTCTCCGAGCAGGTCAACAAGGTCGCCCTCAGATATGCTCAGATGAATGTTCAGGCCATGAGGATGTCCCAATACGAAATTCGTCATTTGTCTGAAAAGTTGTGGGTGTGGCATCGCACAGTTTGGCAATAAAATAACGCTGATCTGATTTTGAGGTTCTAAATATGAACGAAAACTTGTGAAACTTTGCACACACATCAGGCATGAAAAACTCATCAATATTTTATTAGTTAGTTGTGCAGATATTTATGAATGGCTTGCCATCGCCCTCTAGAAATGTTAAAAAAAGCAGCCCTGGCTGAGTGTTTCACCTAGCTTTGTATAAGGCCAAGACCTACAAAAAAGTCTCTTGGAGCCATGAGCTAAGTTTTACAGGAAGTTGGCCATATTTAATTTACTTAAAAGGGGGCGCGTCACCGCAATGGACTAAATGCTTAATAACTCCCCTGCACATGCTCTCAAAAAATCCAAAACTTCCCCGGTACATAAAACGTCCCGACCTGAGGACATCAATATGTTACTATATATATACACACAGTGCCACCACATGGTATCAAAAATATATATTTTTACATTTTAATATACTGCACGGAGCCCTTTTAACGAAGCCGACTGATAATTTATCAGAACAGCCTCAAGACGTTGATCTTAGTCTATGCCGAATTTTGTGACTTTTCGGCAAAGGGCGTGTAGACATTGCGGTGCCGCAAAAATGTATTAATCTCAGTGGCAACAAAAGCTACCGTAACATGACTCAGATGATCCTAACTTCTAGAATTTTTTTTACATTTGAGGATAGTACAACCCTGAAGACATCTACCAACTTATTTTTGATCGTAGTGGTAGCGCCACCAACTGGTTAAAGTTAATACAAATTATTTTCGATGATGTTTTTCCCTGAGCAGGTTAACAAGGTCGCCCTCATATTTGCTCGGATAAGTGTTTAGGCCTTCAGGATGTCACGATACGAAATTCGTCATGTTTCATGAAAAGCTGTGGGTGTGGCTTCGCACAGTTCACCAATAAAACAACGCTGAATTTGAGTTTCTAAATATGAACGAAAACTCGTGAAACTTTGCACGCTCATCAGGTCTGACAAAATCATCAAAATTTTATTAGTTTGTCGTGCAATTTATTACAAATGGCTCGCTATCACCCAATAGAAATAAAAAAGAAAAAAGAACCAAAAAAAAACACGGATCTGTTTCATCAAACTTTTTCAAAATTTGATGAAGTATGTACAAAGCCAAGACAATAAAAGAGTCTCTAAGAGCCACGTGCTTAATTGAAAGGTAGTCGGCCATTTTGAATTTACTTCAAACATTGACGAGACTTTGAGAACAAAAGCTGCTCTTACTTTCAGTACCCAAACTTCCTCTTGAAGATTCGTCACGTTATTTCTCGTAAATATTTCACATTTCCGACGTGCCGGTACCCCAACGTTGCCAGGGTTGCGAGGGCTCTTTATAGCTGCTCGCAGCTCTAGTTATTATTATTAGGGCCCGAGCAGCGACTGCTGCGAGGTCCTTATTGTTTTTCTAGAAATGATTATTATTATTATTAGGGCCCGAGCAGCGACTGCTGCGAGGTCCCTATTGTTTTTGTAGAAATTATTATTATTATTATTATTAATATTATTATTATTATTATTAGGGCCCTTTTTGACCCCGTAAACATGCACAAAAACTCACCAAACTTGGCAGTCTCATCGGGCAAGTCTAATATGAACAGGAAGTGAGTTATGAATTTTTTAAAGTCCAACTTTTGCCCTTTTTTGCATGTTAACAGGGGTCATTCTTTTGCACCCACATCCTAGAGGTTTCATCCAATTGCCTTAAAATTCCGGCTGTACCATCTTAAGACCTGGGACAAACACTGGGGCAGAAAATTTTAGTTTCCAAAATACTATATGACAGGGGCGAGGCTTCAAAGTTTTCACTTAAGATTTCCTTCGCCGCAATGAACAAAATGCTTAATAACTCTCCTGCACATGCTGCTAAAAATCCAAAACTTTACATGTAAATAAAGAGTCGGTACTAAAGGATAATGTAATCATGGCAGACAATCTAAACAGAACAAAGGGTAGACTGCTAGGAGCCACTTTTGTGATCCCGGCATGGAAGTCCATTGTTTCAGAGGGGTCTCGTTCACACCTCCTGTGTTGCAGCCTTGATCCAATCTTCCTGCATTCCTCTCCTGAGGGTCTTGTCATTAGCATGGTCCAAACTTCGGTTACACTTAAAGGATTTCATACATTTGACTATTAAAGGAATATAAGAGTTTGAGCTTAACATAGTTCATTAGATGTTGCTGCATCCAGTGTATGAAAATGTGATACTGTAAAATGCTGAGAGTGTGTGTGGGGGTGAAACTGTGTGTGTGGGAGCATAAGCAACAGAATGGGGGTTCCGGGGGTTGTGCAAGGATGGAATGTTGCAGGATCACCAGAAGGAGGGGAAAGCCGAGATGAACAAAGCACAACCAGGAGGAGTCGCCACGGGATTCGGCGGGAGAAGAAAGACCAATAAGAGCAAGCTAAAGTTAACTGCAGGATACACATGTCACGATCCGTCTGCGGCGTCTCCAGCAAGTGGGCGTGGCCCGGCGGCTCCGCTCCGGGAAGCGGCCACGAGCGAGACGCGCTCCCGATCGCCACAGCTGAATGTCATTAAGACATTAATCATTGGACTACTTAAGCAGCCGACGCGGACATACCCGCGTCGGACTATTGTTCCACGTTGCTCATGCTATTGCTCATGCTCTCGTTCACAGATTGTTCTGCTCGCGATTTGCTCTTGTTCTGTTGTTTGCGTTTTCATGTTTTGAATTTCCCCAGCTACTATTCGGCTCGCTTTAAGTTTATCGTTTTCAATTGGATTTTTGTCTTCACCCTTTCGTGGTAAGCATTGTTTTCGGTTTCTTGCGTTGCAAGCGTTTTCTGTTGATTCCTTATTTTTTCCTGGAGTGACTCGGTCTCCCAGCGTTTTGTGTTTCGCCTCTCCGGCGGCTGTACTCATAGAACCCTTGCGGTTACTAAATTTATAGATACTGCTTCATAGTGATTATTGTGTATTGCTTGACGGCTTCCAATAAACATCCTGTCAATCAATTCCTCCTGAGTCTGCGATTAAGGATCCACCTTCCACCGCTTTCCAGCCTCGGCTGGGAAGCGGTCCTGACAGAATAGTCCGACCATGGATCCCGCTGACTCAGCGAAGGTATTTTCAGCTATAGCCAGTCAAGGACGCATGATAGGGCAGCAGGCGTCCGAACTCGCGACGCTCCGCGATGCGGTCGGCCAGCTGAACCACCAGCTCACGAGCCTCGGTGCCCATCTGGGCACCTTGGCAGCCCCTGTCGCCCCGACCCCCGTGGCGGCCCCGACCGGGCAACCGGCCGCGGGTATGCCATTCCGAGAGCCCAGTTTGCCCCATCCCAACCGCTACGGCGGAGAACCCGGCCGATGCGGCCCCTTTATCCATCATTGCCGGCTGATCTTTGACCAGCAGCCCCTTACTTACGCTCACGATAATGCGAAGGTAGCGTTCATGATGAGCCTCCTGACTGGCCAAGCTAGCGCCTGGGCAATGGCTGTGAGCAACGCGCGCCCGGAAGTCCGCTCTTCTTTCCCCGCGTTCATTGCGGAGTTCGAGAGGGTGTTTTACCACCCGATTCGGGGAAAGGAAGCAGGAGCCGAACTTTTGGACTGCACGCAAGGCTCCCGTTCGGTAGCGGATTACTCAATCGCCTTCCGGGTTCGCGCCGCCGAGAGTGGCTTCGACGACTGCGCCCTGCGGACGGTGTTCCGGAGAGGGCTGAGTTCCGCCCTCAAGGACGAGCTGGCGGCGCGAGACGACGCAGAGACCTTGGAGGAGCTCATCACCCTGGCCATCCGGCTCGACAATCGTCTGCGAGAGCGCCGCCGCGAGCGAGGGTTGGAGCTGCGACGCCACGAGCCGCCACGCTACCTGGTGCCCGAGCCACTGCCAGCCGACGAGCCGATGCAGCTGGGAGCCAGCCGCCTCGACGACCGGGAGCGAGAGAGACGCCGTGGTTCCGGGGCGTGCTTCTACTGCGGTCTCCAGGGTCACCGAGCGGTCGCCTGCCCCCGTCGGGCCAACCGTCGAGGGTCGCCCGCTCACCGCGAGGAGTGCTGTGAGTCCGCGGACGCTGCCACCGCGTGCTCCAACCCCCGAGAGGAGCAGCCTGAGGTCCCAGAGAACGGGCCGGTCCAGACCGGCAACACTCGGAGGTTGGAGGTGGAGGCGGAACTCATAGGTCGAAACACCACCATTAAAGTCCGGGCGTTAATCGATTCGGGCGCGGATGACTGTTTCATAGATGCAGGGTTAGTCGGCCAACTCGGGTGCACCGTCACGGACCTCGACCGGTCCGAGAAGCTGTGCGACCTCGACGGTCGCTTGTTAGCCGACATTCGGCGGTTAACCGAGCCCCTAACGCTAAAACTTTCCGGTAACCACCCATAGAGGCGCTCGTTTTTTGTTATGCCGGCTAGAGCAGCCCCGGTCGTCCGAGGGATCCCGTTGCTGAAGGCGCATAACCCGGACATCGACTGGGGTCGGCTAGCGATCCAAAGCTGGAGCCCTTTCTGTTACGCTCATTGCCTACGGTCGGCCGAAGAGGGCCGCCAAATTAATGTAGTTCCGAACAAAGCGGTCAATCTCGAAAACGTGCCGGCAATTTACCATGACCTCCGCGCCGTGTTCAGCAAGGAGCGCGCCAAATCCTTGCCTCCACATCGCCCGTACGACTGCGCGATCGATCTCCTTCCGAATCCGGTACTTCCCTCAGTTCGCCTTTACAAGATCTCCCAGCCCGAGCAAGGCGCCATGAAAGACTACATCACCTAATCGCTGGCCGCGGGTCTGATTCGCCCCTCCACGTCCCCGGTCGGGGCGGGTATGTTTTTTGTGGAAAAAAAAGATAAAAGCTTGCGACCATGCGTCGATTACAAGGAGTTAAATGCGATCACGATCAAGAATAGATACCCGCTGCCGTTACTGGACTCCGCGTTCGCCCCCTTACAGTCCGCTACCATCTTTTCTAAATTAGACCTGCGAAGCGCCTATCACTTGGTCCGGATCAGGGAGGGCGACAAGTGGAAGACCGCGTTCAAAACCCCCCTAGGGCACTTTGAATATTTAGTTATGCCTTTCGGCTTGTCCAACGCCCCAGCCGTATTCCAAGCGCTCATAAACGACGTCCTGAGGGACATGCTAAACACATGTTGCTTCGTTTACCTGGACGACATCCTGATTTTTTCCCGCACCGTTGGCGAGCACCAACGGCACGTTCGCGCCATTCTGCAGCGGCTGCTCGAAAATAAGCTCTTTGTAAAAGCCGAAAAATGCGAATTCCACCAAGCCTCCGTCCCCTTCCTGGGGTTCATAGTAGAAAATGGACAGCTCAAGGCCGACCCGGCCAAGACTCGTGCGGTGGTGGACTGGCCGGTGCCAGCCACCCGTAAACAACTCCAACGCTTCCTGGGCTTCGCGAACTTTTACAGACGATTTATTAAAGATTATAGCCGCCGGGCCCTGCCGCTCACCCGCCTCACGTCCACAAAGACTCGCTTCACATGGGACGGTATCGCTGAAGCAGCGTTTACGAGCCTGAAAGAGGCTTTCACTAACCCGCCTGTGCTTCACCACCCTGACTCTGATCTTCCATTTATTGTAGAAGTGGACGCCTCTGATTCAGGAGTGGGGGCTGTCCTCTCCCAACGGTCTCCGGTCGACCAGCGACTCCACCCCTGCGCCTTCTTCTCTCGCCGACTCACGCCTGCGGAGGCGAACTACGACGTGGGCAACCGGGAGCTTCTGGCCGTGGTTCTGGCTCTCCAGGAGTGGCGGCACTGGCTGGAGGGCACCAAGGAACCGTTTACCATCTTCACCGATCACAAGAACTTATCCTACATCCGCTTCATGAAGAGACTCAACCCCCGACTAGCGCGCTGGGCGCTTCTCCTCAGTCGCTTCAACTACACCATGACCTACCGCCCCGGCGTCCGGAACACCAAACCCGACGCGTTGTCCCGCATCCACGACCCCTGGGAGGAAGAGGAAGGTCCTCCAAGCGTGGTGCCGGCCCACCGGTTGGTGGGGGGCGTGCAGTGGGCAATGGAGCAGAGGATCCAGGAGGCGCAGGAGGACGGCGGCGCCCCAGCGGGATGCCCCTCTGGAAGACTGTACGTGCCCACGCAACACCGGTCAGAGGTGATCGAGTGGGGACACGCGTCCAAGCTGGCCTGCCATCCGGGAGTTCGCCGCACTCTAGGACTGATCGGGCAGCGGTTCTGGTGGCCGTCCCTCAAGACCGATGTCACCCAGTACATCCAGGCCTGCCCCGCATGTGCCGCCAGCAAAGCGTCCCACCAGCCACCGGCGGGCCTGCTCCGGCCGCTCCCCGTCCCGGCGCGTCCATGGGCAAACATCGCGCTGGACTTCGTAACGGGACTGCCCGCCTCCAAGGGCCACACGGTCGTTCTCACCGTGGTGGACCGATTCTCCAAGGCTGCCCACTTCATCGCCCTGCCCAAGCTGCCGTCCGCCTTGGAGACCGCCCACCTTCTGGTTCAGCACGTGGTCCGCCTACACGGGATTCCGGACGACCTGGTATCCGACCGCGGGCCACAGTTCATTTCCCGCGTCTGGAAGCTCTTTTGCCGGTCCCTGGGGGCCACCCCAAGCCTGTCTTCCGGGTATCACCCCCAGACCAACGGGCAGTCAGAGCGGGCCAACCAGGACCTGGAGTCAGCCCTCCGGTGCGTGTGCTGCGACCAGCCGGCGTCCTGGGTCGACCACCTCCCGTGGATCGAGTACGCCCACAACACCTTGGTGTCGTCCGCAACCGGTAGGTCACCGTTTATGACCGCGTACGGCTATCAACCCCCCCTGTTCCCGACGCAGGCCAGCGCCGAGGAAGTCCCCTCGGTTCAGCATCACCTCAAGCGGGCCCACCGGGTCTGGAGGGAGGCGCGGGCGGCGCTGACCCGAACAGCCAAGCGCAACCAGAAGATCGCTGATCGCCGCCGGCGCGCGGCCCCGGCTTACAAGGTCGGTGACCAAGTGTGGCTGTCCGCCCGTGACTTAAAGTTGGCAGGAGCATCCCGCAAGCTGGGGCCGCGATTCGTGGGTCCCTTCCCGATCGACAAGTTGATCAACCCGGTCTCCGTCCGGTTAAAGCTGCCCCCCACCATGAGGATTCACCCGGTGTTCCACGTCTCGCTCGTCAAGCCTGCACCTACCTGCCCGCTCGTGCCGCCCTCCGCCCCGCCACCACCTCCTAGGATCGTCGACGGCGACCCGGTCTACACCGTCCGAGAGATTTTGGACTCCAGGCGCAGGGGGAGAGGGTTCCAGTACCTGGTTGACTGGGAAGGCTACGGTCCAGAGGAGCGGCAATGGATTCCCCGCTCCTGGATCATGTGTCAAGACCTGCTCCGCGACTACCACAACGCCAACCCGTCAAAGCCAGGTGGTCCGCCAAGGGGCGTCCTTTGAGGGGGGGGTACTGTCACGATCCGTCTGCGGCGTCTCCAGCAAGTGGGCGTGGCCCGGCGGCTCCGCTCCGGGAAGCGGCCACGAGCGAGACGCGCTCCCGATCGCCACAGCTGAATGTCATTAAGACATTAATCATTGGACTACTTAAGCAGCCGACGCGGACATACCCGCGTCGGACTATTGTTCCACGTTGCTCATGCTATTGCTCATGCTCTCGTTCACAGATTGTTCTGCTCGCGATTTGCTCTTGTTCTGTTGTTTGCGTTTTCATGTTTTGAATTTCCCCAGCTACTATTCGGCTCGCTTTAAGTTTATCGTTTTCAATTGGATTTTTGTCTTCACCCTTTCGTGGTAAGCATTGTTTTCGGTTTCTTGCGTTGCAAGCGTTTTCTGTTGATTCCTTATTTTTTCCTGGAGTGACTCGGTCTCCCAGCGTTTTGTGTTTCGCCTCTCCGGCGGCTGTACTCATAGAACCCTTGCGGTTACTAAATTTATAGATACTGCTTCATAGTGATTATTGTGTATTGCTTGACGGCTTCCAATAAACATCCTGTCAATCAATTCCTCCTGAGTCTGCGATTAAGGATCCACCTTCCACCGCTTTCCAGCCTCGGCTGGGAAGCGGTCCTGACAACACATAGCCAAAAGAATCATGCCAGGATGCCTTTGTCTCTGTGCCATTTGCATATTGTATAGTATGAATCATTACTGGGCAACTTGGGTAGTACATTCGCTGGTGGCAAGAGAGGTGTAGAGTTGTATTGAGAGGGACCCGAGACCCAGGTGCCATGTAGAAAATCTGAGTATTGGGGATAAATCCACTTGTGCGTGAAAATGCCGGCTTCCTGATACCTTTCTATTGCAGAACGAGCGCGCATATTGTGGGATGAGTGAGAGTTGGGTAAGGTCGCAAATTGGAGTCAGATTACTAATTTGAGTTTACATTGGGTTAAAATTAAATTCTAACATTGATATAAAGCTAAATTCCAACAGTACCCGAAGACATCTATATGTTTATATTCAGTTATACACCTCATTTTTTACATTTTGACATACTGCACGGTGCCCTTTTAACGATTCCGATTGAAAATTGGCTAGAAAAGACTCAAGACATTGATCTTACTCTATCCCGATTTTTGTGACTTTCCGTCGAAGGGCGTGGCTATTACGGTGCCGCTAAGTCTGATTATTCACCGTGGAAACAAAAGCTCCGGCAAGATGACTCAGATGATCGTATCTTCTCAAAATTTTACCCATTTGAGGATATTGCAGCCCTGAAGACATCTACCAACTTATTTTTTATTGTAATAGTAGCGCCAGCAACTGGTCGAAGCAAATGCAAATTATTTTCGTTTATGTTTTTCTCCGAACAGGTTAACAAGGTCGCCCTCATATTTGCTCAGCTGCGTGTTTAGGCCTTCAGGATGTCACAATACTAAATTTGTCATTTTTTGTGAAAAGCTGTGGGCGTCGCTTGGCACAGTTTGCCAATAAAACAACGCAGATTTTGAGGTTCTAAATTTGAACGAAAACTCGTGAAACTTTGCACACACTTCAGGCCTGACAAAATCATCAATATTTCATTAGTTTCTTGTGCAGTTTTTTTAAAAATGGCACTCTATCGCCCTCTAGAAATGTTTAAAAGAGCAGCCCCGGTTGTGTGTTTCACCTAGCTTTTTGAAAATTCTATGGACTATGTATAAGGCCTAGACCTACAAAAAAGTCTCTTGGAGCCATGAGCTAAATAGCACAGGAAGTCGGCCATTTTGAATTTACTTAAAAGGGGGCGGGTCACCACACTGGACTAAATGCTTAATAACTCCGCTGCTCATGCTCTAAAAAATATCCCAAACTTTCCCTGTACATAAAACGTCCCGACCTGAAGACATCTATATGTTATTATATTTTTATACACACAGTGCCACCTCATGGTATGGAAACAATATATTCTTTTTACATTTTAATATACTGCACGGAGCCCTTTTCAGGAAGCTGACTGAACATTTGCCAGAACAGCCTCAAGACGTTGATCTTAGTCTATGCTGCACTCACAACACCACAGCAGTGGTAAAGAAGGTCCGCCAGCGTCTGCACTTTCTGAGAGTCCTCAGGAAATTCAACCTGGACAGGAAGCTGCTGCTAGCCTTCTACCACTCGTCCATCGAGAGCCTGCTGGCGTACTGTGTCTCCACCTGGTACAGCGGCTGCACTGAGGCGGACAGAGTGAGGCTCCAGAGGACAGTCAAAACAGCGCAAAGGATTATTGGCTGCCCTCTCCCCTCACTGTCGGACATCTACACCGCCCGATGCCTCAGAAGGGCTCTCAACATCGTCAAAGACAATACCCACCCAAACTCACACCTGTTCGACCTGATGCCCTCTGGCAGGCGCTACAGATGCATCAAATCGAGGACCAATAGTCTGAGAAACAGTTTCTTTCCGAGAGCCATCTCCATTCTGAACTCTCACACACACACGAGAACACCCTTACCTTGCAGAACAGCATTGTGATGTGTTTTTATATACACTATTCAGTACTAAATTCCATTGCACTCTCTTATTTATTTATCTAATTTATATATTTGTCTGTATTATTGTTGTATTGCACTGGAGAGGGGAGCCCTCTAATCTCGTTGCACACTTGAGTACAATGACAATAAAGGGATTTCTAATTCTAATTCTAATTCTAATTTTGTGACTTTTCATCAAAGGGCGTAGCAAAGGGTGCCGCAAAAATTTATAAATCTCTGTGGCAACAAAAGCTACCGTAACATGAATCAGATGATCCTAACTTCTAGAATATTTTCAAATTTGAGGATAGTCCAAGCCTGAAGACATCTACCAACTTGTTTTTCATCGTAGTGGTAGTACCACTTACTGGTTGAAGTTATTTTTGTTGATATTTTTCTCAGAGTAGGTGAACAAGTTTGCTTATTTTGAGGTTCGAAATTTGAATGAAAATTCATGAAACTTTGCATCCAAATCAGGCCTGGCAAATGTCATGACCCGTGTCGGTCATGTCAGGTGTTTTTGTTATTGTTTTTGTCACGTTCTTTTTCCCATGCCATGTGTGTTTGTTTTGTCAGCTGAGTGGGGCGTTTCCCCTCAGCACTCGTTCCTCACCAGCCACGCACCTGTTCCCCGTTACCATCACACACCTGATGCCCATCTGCTCACTTAATGACTGGACTATTTGAACACCTCATCCCGACAGCTCGGCGTCGGAACATTACTCCCTTTACGGACTGTCACGGCCACTCTCCTTCTCGCTCTCATTCTTGCCCTCGCCCTCGCTCATGCCCATGCTCATGCTCATGCTCATGCCCATGCTCATGCTCATGCCCACGATCCCCAGTGTTTGTCACGGTCCTCGTTGTCCTTTTTGTTCTGTTTAGTCACGTTTAGTTTGTCTTTGTCATTTCGCACCCTGCCACGTTTGTTTGTCCACGCCACGTTGTTTGTCCTCGTTCGATTAATTTAATAAATTCCCTTTAGCTTACCCTTTTCCCTGCTTCCTCGCATTCTGGGTCCACCTCCTCCTCGCCCACCGGCGATCGATCCTGACAGCAAATTCATCAATATTTTATTAGTTTGTCGTTTAATTTTTTAAAAATGGCTCGCTATCGCCCCCTTGAACATTTGAAAAAAAAAAAAAAACAGCCCCGGATCTGTGTTTCATCAAACTTTTTGAAAATTTTATGAAGCATGTTCAAAGCCGAGACATAATCAGACGTGTCTGGGAGCCACATTCTAAATTGACAGGAAGTCGGACATTTTGAATTTACTTCAAACATTGACGAGGCTTTGACAACGAAAACTGCTCTAACTCTAACTCCGCAAAAATTCCTCTTGAAGATCCCTCACATTATTTCTCGTAAAAGATAAAGATGAAGATGTCCTATATTAGTCCCACAATGGGGAAATTTGAGGTGTTACAGCAGCAAAGATATAGATCACACAGAGTCGGCGGCGTAATGTAGCCGTTAATGTATAACATTAGCAGCAGACATTCATAAAAAGCATGCAAATATACACAGTATAAACGTATCTAAGTGTAAGGAAACACTCCTAATGCCTGTCCATTATACAGAGGGGGAACGCTGTAATGATAAAAACTACTGAATGATTGAAAATACTGCAATGATAAAAATATTGCAATGATAAAAGTACTGTAATGGTAAGAGTACTGAAATGATAGAAAAGTACTGCAATGGTAAAAAGTACTGCAATGATAAAATATACTGCAATGGTAAAAGTACTGTAATAGTAAAAGTACTGCAACGATAGAAAAATATTGCAATCATAAAAGTACTGTAATAATAAAAGTACCGCAATGATAGGAAATACTGCAATGATAAAAGTACTGCAATGATAAAACTACTGTAATAGTGAACGTCCTGCAATGGTAGAAATACTGCAGTGATAAAAGTACTGTAATAAGAATACTGTAATGATAAACAAAATACATCATTGGTCAATATTTAAGTACACCATTGGCTGAAAGTACAGTAGTAGTGTATATTGCATCCTAGGACTGCACAATTGCACTAATGCCCTCCCGTTTGTAGGCCTGACCCAATGTTCTTGTTAAAAAGTCTGACAGCAGTCGGCAGGAAGGAGCGGCGAAATCTCTCTTTGGTACAGCGAGGGTGGAACAGTCTATCACTGGAGGAGCTGTGGAGTGTTCTCAGAGTGTCATTGAGTGGGTGGGCTGGGTTGTCCAGCATTGATGACAATTTTGCCGTCATCCTCCTGCCCCCCACTGAGTCCACAGAGTCCAGGGAGCAGCCCAGGACAGAGCTGGCCCTCCTCACTAGTTTGTCCAGTCTCTTTTTGTCCCGGCCCGAGATGCCTCCTGCCCAGGAGACCACTCCATAGAAGATGACTGATGAAACCACCGAGTCATAGAAGTTCCTGAGGAGTGTTCCCCGAACGCCAAAGGACCTCAGCCTCCTGAGTAGGGAGAGTCTGCTCTGACCCTTCCTATAGAGAGCGTCTGTGTTGTCGCTCCAGTCCAGTTAATTGTTCAGATAAACACCCAGGTACTTGTAAGTTGAGACCCTCTCAACGTCTGTTCCCTGGATATTCACTGGTGCAGGTGGAGAGTGCCGACGCTTGCGGAAATCCACCACGAGCTCTTTGGATTTCCCAGCGTTGATTTGGAGGCTGACGCCAGTCCACGAACACCTGTACTCCCGATCGTCACCGTCAGTGATGAGGCACACAATCGCAGAGTCATCAGAGAACTTCTGCAGGTGACAGGTTGTGGAATTGTATTTGTAGTCCGAGGTGTAGAGGGTGAACAGGAAGAGAGCCAGAACGGTTCCCTGTGGCGCTCCCGTGCTGCAGAGGAGCACGTCAGACACACAGTCCTGTGTCCTCACGTACTGTGGCCGGTTTGTGAGGTAGTCGTGGATCCATGTGATGAGGTGGTGGGCCACTCCCGCCTGCTCCAGCTTGTCTCCCAATAAGGCGGACTGGATGGTGTTGAAAGCACTTGAGAAATCAAAGAACATGATCCTCACCGTGCCCCCCGCCTTCTCCAGGTGGGAGAGTGAAGTGTGGAGCAGGTAGATGATGGCATCATCCACACTGATGCCAGGCTGGTATGCGAACTGGAGTGGGTCCATTGAGGAGCTGACCAGGGGGCGCAGATGGACGAGGACCAGTCTCTCCAGGGTCTTCATCAGATGAGACGTCAGCGCCACTGGTCTGAAGTTGTTGAGCTCCTTCGGATGGGGTGTCTTTGGAACCGGAACCAGGCAGGATGTTTTCCACAGCTGGGGGACTCTGCCCAGCTTCAGGCTCAGGTTGAACATGTGCTGGACGATTCCACACAGCTGGTCTGCGCAGGATTTGAGGAGCTGGGAGCTAATCGCGTCTGGGCCTGCTGCCTTCCTCGCCTTCATCTTCCTCAGCTGGTTCTTCACCTGAGATGTTGTGAGGAACAAGGCTGAGCAGGAGGAAGTGGTGGTTGTCTGATGAGGCTGGGAACTGGAGCCTGTGGAGAGAGAGAGGGGGAGAGAGGGTCTCGTTCGCAGTGGCAGGAGGGGTTGGTGGGGGCTGCAGCAGGGGAGCCTGAGGCATTTGATCAAACCTATTGAAAAATAGGTTCAACTCATTTGCCCACTGAATCCCCCCCCCCTTCTGGGTCTTACCTGGTTGTCCGTGGCCTGAGATTGTCATGATCCGCGTCGGGCATGACAGCCTGTTGTTATTGTTTTCGTATGCATGCGCTTTTTGTTATTGTTTTTGTTGTTATTTTCTCCCCTCCTTCCTGCCATGTGCATTGTCCTGTTTGTTTTGATCAGCTGAGCAGGGGCGTTTCCCCTCAGCACCTCGCCCTCACCAGCCACGCACCTGCTCCTCATCAACAATCACACACCTGCTCCCCATCTGCTCCCCTGATTACCGGACTACTTATGCCTTCCATGCTCTCAACCCAGTGTCGGGTCATTACCGCAACTTACGTACTGCCACGACCACGTTTTGTGCACGTTCATGTTCTCGTTCCTGCTCTGATTCCCGCTCTGATTCCCTTTCCCGCTCTGATTCTCGTTCCTGCTCTGATTCTCGTTCCGCTCTCGCTCACGCCCCCGCTCTCGTTCATGCCCTTTATCCTTGTCCCAGTTAGTCGTGTTCACTTTGCCCTGGTTGTTTTGTATCCTGCCCCGTTGTTTGTCCATGTTCGATCCCTTCAATAAATTCCCTTCACGCTACTCACCTCTCTGCCTCCTCGCCTTTTGGGTCCACCTCCTCCTCGCCGTAAGGCGAACCCTGACAGAATGACCCGACCAAAGAAGAAGGACCCAGCGAGGAGCTCGCGGCGGCGTCACGGACACCGCCGCACAGACAACCGCCCTCATCAGCCTGCCGACCAGCCCCTTACCTCACCTTCGTTTTACGGTCACGCCCTCGACTTCTTACCCGTCATTCCTCCCCACCTTATCATAGATCCCGATTATGACGACAATTTTGACCGCAAGGCCGATTCACCTCCTCACGCAGTTTTTGATTATGAGATAACAGAATATTTTGAGCACCATGCCCCCTCACCCACTGACTTCCTGCTAATTGCCGACCCCATCGATGATTCCGAGCACTATGCCCCGCACATTTTGGTTGACTCGGATCACGAGGACGATGCCGAGTACATCTACGCCCTGTTAGACGCCCAGCGCAACCCGGGCTCAGTTAGGACCAGTTCCCTTCCTTCCTCCGAGCAATTCCTGACACCCTTTTCGTTCGAGTTCTTCGAGACCACCTCTCACTCTACCTCGCGCGCCTCACGCCCCAAGTCACGTAAGCCACATTCACGCTGCGCACCTCGTCCACCGTCGGTCCCCACGCCTTGTCACGTCCCCCTTGCGTCTCACGGCTCACGATCACCAGCACCAGTAGTCACGGTCCCTCGTGTTCCCCGTTCCCCTGATTCCCTATGGCGGCAGGCTGATAGGGATCAGGGCCCCAGGTTCGGCTGTGCCCGGATCGACTGCTGCGCCCGGCCCGCTGTCGCCCCCACGCCAGCAGCAGTGACCAACGCAGTCCCCACTGCGCAGACCATGCTGCCTCCACGTCCGCCGCAGCCTCCAGAGTCCCGTTCCGGCTCCCCGAAAGCGGCCGAGCCCCGTTCCGGCTCCCCGAAAGCGGCCGAGCCCCGTTCCGGCTCCCCGAAAGCGGCCGAGCCCCGTTCCGGCTCCCCGCCAGCTGCTGAGCCCAGTCCCGGCTCCACGCCAGCTGCTGAGCCCTGTACGGGCTCCCCGCCAGTTGCAGAGCCCTGTCCCGGCTCCCCGCCAGCTGCTGACCCCTGTCCCGGTTCCCCGCCAGCTGATGAGCCGTGTCCCGACTCCCCGCCAGCCGCTGAGCCCCGTACCGGCTCCCCGTCGGCGACCGAGCCCCGTCCCGGGGCCCCAATGGCGATCCCAGCTCCCGATCCAGCGGAGCACGCTGTGCGTCCGCCCCAAGTTCTCGAGCCAGCGGAGCAAGGGGTGCGCCCGAACCAAGTTCACGTTCAGGCGGAGCACATCCTGCTTCCGACCCAAGTTCACGTTCACGCGGAGCCCGTCCGGCGTCCGTCCCTAGTTCACGTTCAGGCGGAGCACGCTGTGCGTCCGTCCCAAGCTCACGTTCAGGCGGAGCACGCTGTGCGTCCGTCCCAAGCTCACGTTCAGGCGGAGCACGTTGTGCGTCCGTCCCAAGTTCACGTTCAGGCGGAGCACATCCTGCTTCCGACCCAAGTTCACGTTCACGCGGAGCCCGTCCGGCGTCCGTCCCTAGTTCACGTTCAGGCGGAGCACGCTGTGCTTCCGTCCCAAGCTCACGTTCAGGCGGAGCACGCTGTGCGTCCGTCCCAAGCTCACGTTCAGGCGGAGCACGTTGTGCGTCCGTCCCAAGTCCACGTTCAGGGGGAGCACACCCTGCTTCCGACCCAGGTTCACGTTCAGGCGGAGCACGCTGCGCGTCCGTCCCAAGCTCACGTTCCGGCGGAGCACGTTGTGCGTCCGTCCCAAGCCCATGTTCCGGTGGGGCACGCCTTGCCTCCGCCCCAAGCTCACGTTTTGGCAGAACACGGCCCGCAGCCGTCACTCCCGGTCCCTGCACCCGTGGTGGACGACGAGCAGTCGCCTGCCGTATCGGTCCCAGCGGCGCCTGATGAAGCGCCGCCGCTCCCGGTCCCGGTGCCTGCGATGGACGACGGTCCGCCGTCGCGTCACGCCTCAGCCTCGGCGACGCACGACGACCCACCATCGCACCCCACTCTGGCCTCGGCAGCATCCGACGACCCGTCGCCACTGCTCGCCTTGGCTCCGGCAACGCTCGACGACCCACGGCCGCTCCTGGTTTCTGCCTCGGCGGTGGACGGCGACCCACCGCCGCTCCACATTCTTGTCTCGGCAGGGGTCGACGACCAGTCGCCGCCCCCGGTTCCGGTGCCCGCGATGGATGACGGTCCGCCGCCGCGTCACGCCTCAGTCTCGGCGACGCACGAGGACCCACCACCGCGCCCCGCTCTGGCCGCGGCAGCATCCGACGACCCGTCGCCACTGCTCGCCTTGGTCCCGGCGGCGCTCGACGGCCCGCGGCCGCTCCTGGTTCCTGTCTCGGCGGTGGACGACGACCCACCGCCGCTCCATGTTCTTGTCTCGGCAGGGATCGACGACCAGCCGTCGCTCCGCGTTCCTGTGTCGGCGGGGTTCGACGATGGGCCGCCGCCCCACGTTCTGGTCTCGGCGGTGTTCGACGACCAGCCGCCGCTCCACGTTCCTGACGCGGCGGGGTTCGACGACCAGCCGTCGCTCCACGTTCCTGTCTCGGCGACGCTCGACGACCAGCCGCCGCTCCACGTTCCGGACTCGGCGAGGTTCGACGACCAGCCGCCGCTCCACGTTCCGGACTCGGCGGGGTTCGACGACCAGCCGCCGCTCCACGTTCCTGACTCGGCGGGGCTCGACGACCAGCCGCCGCTCCACGTTCCTGTCTCGGCGGGGCTCGACGACCAGCCGTCGCTCCACGTTCCTGTCTCGGCGACGCTCGACGACCAGCCGCCGCTCCACGTTCCGATCTCGGCGGGGTTCGACGACCAGCCGACGCTCCACGCTCCTGTCTCGGCGGGGTTCGACGACCAGCCGCCGCTTCACGTTCCTGACTCGGCGACGCTCGACGACCAGCCGCCGCTCCACGTCCCGGTCTCGGCGGGGCTCGTCGACCACCCGCCGCTCCACGTTCCTGGCTCGGTGGGGTTCGACGACCAGCCGCCGCCCCACGTTCCGGCCTCGGCGACACTCGACGACTCGCCGCCGCTCCGCGTTCCGGTCCCGGCTGCATCTGGTTCGTCACCCCTCCAAGCTCCTGCCTCTGCTGCTCCCGGGGTCCCCCCGCCGCTTCTCGTCTCAGCCCCGTCAGCCAACGCAATGCGGCGTTCGGGTTCCCCCGGACGCCCGCCTGAAGGGCCACGACTGGACTTATTGGTCTGGCCACCTGCACGCCCGCCGGAATGGCCACTGCGGTTCTTGCAGGGCTGGCCACCCGGACGGCCGCCCGAAGGACCACGAAAGTACTCGCTGGTCTGGCCTCCCGGACATCCGCCAGACCGGCCTCGTATCGGGGTGGTGGTCCCACCTCCCGACCCCTTCCGCCCACCCACGTTTTTGGACATGGGGTTCCTTTTGTGTATTTGTTTTTGGGACGTCTGGAATCCGTCCCTTGAGGGGGGGGTACTGTCATGATCCGCGTCGGGCATGACAGCCTGTTGTTATTGTTTTCGTATGCATGCGCTTTTTGTTATTGTTTTTGTTGTTATTTTCTCCCCTCCTTCCTGCCATGTGCATTGTCCTGTTTGTTTTGATCAGCTGAGCAGGGGCGTTTCCCCTCAGCACCTCGCCCTCACCAGCCACGCACCTGCTCCTCATCAACAATCACACACCTGCTCCCCATCTGCTCCCCTGATTACCGGACTACTTATGCCTTCCATGCTCTCAACCCAGTGTCGGGTCATTACCGCAACTTACGTACTGCCACGACCACGTTTTGTGCACGTTCATGTTCTCGTTCCTGCTCTGATTCCCGTTCCCGCTCTGATTCTCGTTCCGCTCTCGCTCACGCCCCCGCTCTCGTTCATGCCCTTTATCCTTGTCCCAGTTAGTCGTGTTCACTTTGCCCTGGTTGTTTTGTATCCTGCCCCGTTGTTTGTCCATGTTCGATCCCTTCAATAAATTCCCTTCACGCTACTCACCTCTCTGCCTCCTCGCCTTTTGGGTCCACCTCCTCCTCGCCGTAAGGCGAACCCTGACAGAGATGGTCTTCAGGCCCCTCCAGACATCCCTGGCATTGTTCCGCTGCAGTTGTTCGTCCATCCGCATCCTGTAGGACTTTTTCCCCTCTCGGATCCTCCTTCTCAGCTGACGCTGCACTCTCTTCAGCTCGTCCTTGTCGCCTGACACAAAAGCCATCTTTTTCTCCTTTAGGAGAGCTTTAATGTCCGGTGTGATCCAGGGTTTGTTGTTGGAGAAACCTCTTACAGTCCTGGTGGGAATGGTGTTCTCCATGCAGAAGTTAATATAGTCTGTAATTGTGTCTGTTAGACCATTAATGTTCTCACCGTGAGCTTCGCTGAATACCTCCCACACAGTTGTGTTGAAACAGTCCTTTAAGGCCTCCCCCGTTTCTCCAGAACATCTCTGAATTGTGTGTGTCACAACTGGCTGCCTGCGGACCAGAGGTTTATACACAGGCAGGAGAGCCACCAAGTTGTGATCAGCTTTGCCCAGCGGGGGGAGGGCCAGTGATGTGTACGCCTCCTTGGTGTTGGTATGAAAAAGTCCAAATTTTATTGTCTCTGGTGTGGCAGGTTACATATTGTCTGAATGAAGGCAGAGAGGAGGAAGGAGAAGCATGATTGAAGTCACCAGAGATAAGGAGCAGGAGAGATAATAGAATTACGCTTTTTTAAATTTTGATGACGTCATAGCCCCGCCTACAGAATTACGCTTTTGTCTCCTTGTCCCCGCCTACAGAATTACGCTTTTGTCCAAAATGGCCGCTATCCCCGCCCCTGTGTTAAAACTATCCAATCTCCAGCCACCTATTTAAAAATATTTACATATTCCCTGCCCTTGAAGGTTTAATACCACGCCTACAGAATTACGCTTTTGTCGAAGTGGGCCCCGCCTACAGAATTACGCTTTTTGTCATTGTGATGACGTTGTGTGTGTGTGTGTGTGTGTGTGTGGGCCAAGCCCCCCTCCCAAACTGTATGCTTCTTATGTTAAAAACAATGTGTTCCCTGCGTGCGTGCGTCCCCAACCCAAACTGTACTTATGTTATTCATATTTTAATATCTGAAGTATATAAAGCATCCAATGCAATGTTCTATTTAAATAAATAAAATTAAATTAAACGAGTGAAATAATATGAGTTGAAAAGAGCAGGCGTTGTTTTTACCTTTGAATAAGATGTTTATTCGGTGGATATAGGTCATCCATATTTAAATATCTGAAGTATATAAAGCAGCCAATGAAATGAGCTATATCTAATTAAATAATGTAGATGAATAAAATTAAATTAAACGAGTGAAATAATATGTTTATTCGGTTGATATTTTCCCTTTTTGCAAACATGTCTGGACATATTCCCAGCGACATAAGTTTAAACATGGTATTGTGCAGGCTTGGGGGGTTGTCCGGGCAAGACGCCGGCCATAGACACCCTCCAAGCCTGCAGCAGCCTCAAGGTGTTTCAAAAGATAGTGAGTGGCGGGCAACTGTCGACATCCGGTCGTCAGACCCCTTGCCTTTTTTGTAAAATCTGCCTAGTCATGTTTGCATGTCTGGACATGTATTTGTTGGCTACATTTGGACAGTCAAACGCCGTCATTTATCCCGCTACGGACGAGAAAAATGAAGGGTGATGTCTCCACCGCTCCCGCCCCTCGCACCCTCCTATTTCCCTGTACGTCACAGCCTTCCTACTGCCGGCAGCCCCCATGTTTGTAGTCCTTTTTTGTAGTCCATACGCTGAGTAAAATAGCAACCAGCCTGGTTAAGAAATAGAATACAGCTAGGTTAAGAATATTGCACACAGCTAGGCAACCCCCATGTTTGTAGTTTATACAGGTAAGCATAGAAATATTAGATATTAGAATATTATATATTATTATAGATATATATTATAGTATAAATATATATATATATATATATATATATATATATATATATATAATAAATAGCATGCTGCTAAGAAACAGCTTACAGCTAAGAAATAGTATGTAGTTAGGTTAAGAAACAATATACATTTAGGTTAAGAAAATAGAATACAGCTAAGAAAATAGCATACAGCTAAGAAACAACATGCGTTTAGGTTAAGAAATAGCAGCTAAGCTAAGATATCATTAAGGTCGTTTTACCAATTATTTTACCTTTCAAGGAGGAGCATCATCTTGTCTGTAGACATCCCCAAGTCATCTTTGCAACAAGCTTTGACATGTTTTCACGTATTTCTTATCTATAGTTGGACAGACAGACGACCACCAAGTTGCGGTCGTGTGTAAGCATAAACAACACCGCCCGCCCCCCAGAATCACGCTTCTGTCAAAAATAAGCACATCCCCTACTATCATATCCCGACCCCAGTCTCAATACAGCCAAAGCCCAAGTCACGCTCTGCACAGACAAACCAATTTTTCCGGCTGAAGAGCCAGACCTACTCTAAAAATGAAGACGCTCAGAACAAGACGCCGCATGGTCATGGACATCACACCGAGAAGGGTGACAACCATCGTTGCACCTGATCAGGTTTCTAATAACATTGCAGAGCACTCGTCAGGTAAACGATGCAACTAATCCTTAACTATATTCCTATAATCAATAGCTATATATTTAATCAAAGTATCTTTGTACTGCAGATAGCGGTGTGGATGAACCTACATGCGACCATGACATGACTATGGTTGAAAACGTTGTTGGTGTAGAAACCCTGACAACTGCAAACATGGAACAGGTTGACGCCTGTACAAATGTAGACCAGGATGGAACCCCTACAAAAACAGACGAGGACCAGGCAGGACCATCATACTCTTTATGGGTGGGCGGTACGGGAATCTTACCAACCCCTGTTGTAGCCTCGTACAACACTGGCGAGCCATCATATTCAGGGTGGAGCCGTCCCGTTTCACCGACGCCGCCGTCGACACCTCCGATGACCCCCACCTCGTCGGCAGAATCTTCACAAAATGCGAAGGTACAACAGCCCAGTTGGTCCGACCAGGCTGAATCTCCACAAATCAAGGAGGTACGAGTACCTAGTTGGTCCGAACAAGAGTTCTCAAACCGTTCGCTTGAGCCCGCTAAGGTTCAGACCGTCAACGACCCTGACCCCGGACCTGCACCTATTTCCAAGGATGATGTCCAACATATGTCATGGGTTGATCCTCCTAAGGGATGGGTTGCTATGGATGTCGTAATAGTTGTTAAAGCGGCGATTCTTTACATGGTCAGACGCTTTGTGATAAAGTATCACAAAAAACGGGGTTGTTTGCATAGCTATAGATACCTATGCAATAGTTATTATCTAAGACTGCAATATGAGCGCATCATGCCAATCCTTTGCGATAAAAAGTTTTTACCCTGTATTCACTACTTGTTGGATTTGTGTTCTGTAAAAACGGATAAAGAAACAGTCAAGCGAGTTGCAGAGATCTTAATGGTGGACTTAGCACTCGTAAAGGACTTACCGGACCGCCTTAAAGTGGATGAGAGCGTATGTTGTATGATATATCGTGATCAACTTGATATTTTCGAAGAATATCTTATAGAAAATATTAACTTTGACTAAAAATGGGTAATGTGTTGAGAAAATTATCGCTTTTTGGCTATAGAAGCTACTTTGAGTCGCTCGGGTTCGATCGACACGTTTCAAAATATTTGGGAAAATTGGGAAAATGAGATAAGTGACTTAGCATACTCACGTTGTTTAACGATGTGATAAGATACCGTCTCTGTCATCAACAACCTGTGGATCTCGCGCACGAATTGAAGATGTTTGAAGACCTGTTAGAATCAAAAGTTAATCCATCTGTTTTAACCCTGACCTATAGACTTTTTACGTCTTAGAGAATCCTTATCATGTGTAACCAGACTTAACCTTGTCATATTTTTGTATTTCATTCAATTAAAAATGTATGTTTTTAAAAATATGCTTTTGCGTCTGTGTGTTTAGACAAATAACAATGTGACGTTTGTCACTAAATCATAAACCGTCATGAGCGTTAAGCGTTGGTTGAAAAAATTGTACTACTATCCCATTCAACCAGCCAGTTTTGGAGGTGCAGATCGCCTTCATTTAGCTGCGTCGGAGAAAATGGGTCAAAAAGTGACGCGTCATAAAGTCAAGGATTTTTTTATCATCGCAAGATGCATACACCTACGAAAATAGGAGCACAGAAAGGTTTAAAGGGAAGTCTCTGCTTTGAAGCTTGCCCCACAGAGTAATAAAATTGCACTTGGTAACAAATAAATTACCGCAAAAGTCGGCCAGCCAGAATGAAATAGTTAAAGACAGAGAGTTTCCAGAGTTAACAAGTATCATTAAGCGTTCACTGTATCGCGTACCATCGCTATTTAGAATTTATTGTCATTGTGCCCGCAGGTGGTCAAAAGTAAAGACGGCTGCCGCCAGCACAAACGACCCTAAAACCTTAAAATAATATTGAAGAGAGATAGAAAAAAATCTGCCAATATGCAAATCCACTGGTGCCGGACTACGAGTCCATCATAAAACAGAAGCATTATTCGGTAAATAAATTAAGGTTGAATGATTTAGAATAATAACATAAATTAAGCTGCTTTATATTTTGATGTAAAATCATAAGAGCTCCTTTCAGAGCGCATTCTCGTATTTAGTAAGAAGGATTGTGTACATTATTTAAGAAATGAGACATTAAGTGATAAAGACTGCATAAACATCATTTAAGAAATAATAAAAGCCTTGTTCTTCTGAACTGTCAGTAAAACACTGGACTTAATAGCTCTCGGGTGGTGCTTTATGTTTAGTGGAAAACACCAAAATTTGTTTAATACCATTCATGCTTGCATACTCTTACGCTGATATATTGTGTTTTCAGTAAGTCGATGTCAGATACACAGAATGGAATGGTGTTTATCTACTTCTTTGAAAAGGTAAATATTTTACGAATCCGATAAGAAATGTAGCAATTTTTGTAATGTTAGCAAAGTCGAGTAAGTTTTGCTGCAGATATGACTTGACACCGATTTGACAGTCTTTTTCATCCTTAATCTACTTTTCTTTTTTTTTTAATTTGACTTGATTTATTATCCTGACAAAATTCTGACTAATAGCTACTGTTAACATCTTTGGCAGCGAGACTTCAGCAAACTATTAAAACAATAACAATAATATGCTTATTCTCTGCCTTTGTTTTTTGTTTCTTTTGTAGGAGACATGACTGTGATATATTAACAAAAAAGATGGCAGGATTTTGTTCATATTCATTTTTGTTTGTCTTGGCGTGTTTAATTTTTTAAAAAGGAAAACAGGCAACATAAAAGATAGCCGCATTTTCGCAAATAAACCTCATTCTCATTTTCTGTATTTTGATTATTTGAAAAATATCTCTCGGGTTGTTGGGAGCGTGTCTTAAATTTCACAATGTATTATTTACCAGTGATGCACGATAATATTACCATTGTTTTTAACACGCTGGCCATCGATCATGTGGTATTGGCATTAATTTCACAGTTTGCGCCGTGACTTTTGACCGTAGGTCAGTCAAATGGTCCAGGCTGACTTTCTAGACACTGAGCATGAACTGTAAAATAGTCCCACTTTTTCCATGCATTGTAAATGATTCACTTTGTGACTAGTAACATGGCAGAAAATAGTCAGAAATGTTTATCATTGTTTTCCAAAGTAAATGCCGGTGTTTGCCCGTCTTATTCTGAGTCACAAAGCAGAGAAAATTAACTTTCAAAAGGCTGAAATCAGGACTTGGGCAATTTGAATCTTAAGTAGTGTCTCTCAATGATTAACCGATTATCAAAATACTTCATATTTGATTCCAGATTCATTATAGCGGTCACTGAAGTTGTAGTGGTACACTCGACCGAGTTGTGTGCTGTGCGGGCAGCGTGGGTTCAGTTTCCACTCAGTGACTTTGTCTATGTCCGTCCTGTGACTGGCTGGCAACCTGCTTAGGGTGTTGTGCGCTTTTCGCCCGTAGTCAGCGGGGATAGGCTCCAGCACCCTCCCGCGACCCTGTACAGGATAATGACATGACATTAACGATAGCCTAATCATTCAATTTTTGCACCTTTTCTTGCCTGACGACGACCGTTTTATTGCGTGCTACTTTTCAAACTTGTAACGATGCACTCTTGTATTTATTCTTCCACCTTCCCCCTGTGTTTTCCAACAGGTAAGCTGTGACCTTTCCTGTCTTTGTCACTCCATGCACTGGCAAGTACCGAGGGCAGTCCTGGCCAGGCGGAAAGGGGCAGTACTCGTAAACTGTGCTGCTTCTGGAGACTCCATGGCTGCGGGCCCACCATCTCCCTCTGCGAGCAACCGAAAGCTCACACTGGTGGAGTTTGCAACCAACAACGGGTCAGAGGGTCTACACCATCACATGAGCTGTCCACATACCAGGAGGTCGGGAGGAAGCAGAACAAATTGCCATTAAACAACTACGGACAGGTAAGTTCAACAACTCTGCTCTTAGTGTTCTGGTTTGCACAGGTGAAGGGTAAAAAACACAAAATGGAGACTTCTGCTCAATTATGCTGTAAGCACTAATAGATGCTTTGCTTAGCAATGGTGATGTACAGTATTTGTGCGTCCTCTAGGTCCAATTTAATCTCTGGAGACTTCTTGGATTGTATAGTACGACTTTCGGTTTGTAGGAAAGACAGCAGCGTTGCAATCGAAACTGCATCTCGCTCGCCAGAGAGCCAAATGGGGAGAAATGAACAGACTACGATTGCCGCAGTTGTTGTTTCCATCGTGAAATTGTTTCGCCAAATGTCTAAACTTTTCAGCACAACCGACTCACCGGCAAACATGTTCATAAAAAGCGGAGTTGAATCGCTGAAAATAACACACCACAGAGTTGTCTACTCCAACGGTAAAAAGCAGGAAGATGAGTAGCCTCAAATATCCCCAAAATGTGAGGTTTTTAACGAGAAGTCAATATCAGCAGATGAGACAAACCATTGTTGTACTTTTGACCATAGCTGATGAATTTTCGCCAGTGCTCAGTGTTTCACCCCTGAGTCGACTTAGATCCTACTTTCAGACAACGCAATTGATTTTTTTCCCTCTTCACTAATTAAATGTGTCATTCTAGGCATCTCTTACTGATGTTAACATTCACTCTAATGCCACATTATGACGTGAATACGAGTAGAATGGAACGGCGACTCCACCTCAACTTATTTCCATTTGAGAAGCAGAGCAACTTTGATGATGTTTGCATGAAAAAGTCTTTAAAAAAAACATTCGTAGAAGCAGGCTGGCAGTTCATCCCAATAACAAACCGTGCGAGTCAGACGATTTCTTAATTGAATTACTTGCGCTTTTTTTTTATTATTCCCCAGTTCCAAAATGGACTGATAATTTCACAATGCTGGGAATGGCCATAAGGCTTTCGGTGAAAGTCCTCATCATTTTAAGAATTAAAAATTGACATTCAGTCAAGAACAACGCATTGCTACATGCATAAAAAGTGAAAAAAAAATGGTTGTGCGGTTGAAAACCACGGGGTAAAACTAAAAGTGATGCGTTTTCTTACATGAAATCAAGCTCAAATCTAACACAGACATTACTGAAGCACGAAGACAGTGTCATTCCTTGGCCATATGTTCAGATTTACAATATGTTGCTTTGAAAGTCAAGTCGGGCTTTCTGAATAGGCAGACGCAGACGCACTAATGGAAACTGTTTTTGATTTGGTTTGTGCAGCAGCTTAATTGAGCAGAAGTCTCCATTTTGTGTTTTTTACCCTTCACCTGTGCAAACCAGAACACTAAGAGCAGAGTTGTTGAACTTACCTGTCCGTAGTTGTTTAATGGCAATTTGTTCTGCTTCCTCCCGACCTCCTGGTATGTGGACAGCTCATGTGATGGTGTAGACCCTCTGACCCGTTGTTGGTTGCAAACTCCACCAGTGTGAGCTTTCGGTTGCTCGCAGAGGGAGATGGTGGGCCCGCAGCCATGGAGTCTCCAGAAGCAGCACAGTTTACGAGTACTGCCCCTTTCCGCCTGGCCAGGACTGCCCTCGGTACTTGCCAGTGCATGGAGTGACAAAGACAGGAAAGGTCACAGCTTACCTGTTGGAAAACACAGGGGGAAGGTGGAAGAATAAATACAAGAGTGCATCGTTACAAGTTTGAAAAGTAGCACGCAATAAAACGGTCGTCGTCAGGCAAGAAAAGGTGCAAAAATTGAATGATTAGGCTATCGTTAATGTCATGTCATTATCCTGTACAGGGTCGCGGGAGGGTGCTGGAGCCTATCCCCGCTGACTACGGGCGAAAAGCGCACAACACCCTAAGCAGGTTGCCAGCCAGTCACAGGACGGACATAGACAAAGTCACTGAGTGGAAACTGAACCCACGCTGCCCGCACAGCACACAACTCGGTCGAGTGTACCACTACAACTTCAGTGACCGCTATAATGAATCTGGAATCAAATATGAAGTATTTTGATAATCGGTTAATCATTGAGAGACACTACTTAAGATTCAAATTGCCCAAGTCCTGATTTCAGCCTTTTGAAAGTTAATTTTCTCTGCTTTGTGACTCAGAATAAGACGGGCAAACACCGGCATTTACTTTGGAAAACAATGATAAACATTTCTGACTATTTTCTGCCATGTTACTAGTCACAAAGTGAATCATTTACAATGCATGGAAAAAGTGGGACTATTTTACAGTTCATGCTCAGTGTCTAGAAAGTCAGCCTGGACCATTTGACTGACCTACGGTCAAAAGTCACGGCGCAAACTGTGAAATTAATGCCAATACCACATGATCGATGGCCAGCGTGTTAAAAACAATGGTAATATTATCGTGCATCACTGGTAAATAATACATTGTGAAATTTAAGACACGCTCCCAACAACCCGAGAGATATTTTTCAAATAATCAAAATACAGAAAATGAGAATGAGGTTTATTTGCGAAAATGCGGCTATCTTTTATGTTGCCTGTTTTCCTTTTAAAAAAATTAAACACGCCAAGACAAACAAAAATGAATATGAACAAAATCCTGCCATCTTTTTTGTTAATATATCACAGTCATGTCTCCTACAAAAGAAACAAAAAACAAAGGCAGAGAATAAGCATATTATTGTTATTGTTTTAATAGTTTGCTGAAGTCTCGCTGCCAAAGATGTTAACAGTAGCTATTAGTCAGAATTTTGTCAGGATAATAAATCAAGTCAAATTAAAAAAAAAAGAAAAGTAGATTAAGGATGAAAAAGACTGTCAAATCGGTGTCAAGTCATATCTGCAGCAAAACTTACTCGACTTTGCTAACATTACAAAAATTGCTACATTTCTTATCGGATTCGTAAAATATTTACCTTTTCAAAGAAGTAGATAAACACCATTCCATTCTGTGTATCTGACATCGACTTACTGAAAACACAATATATCAGCGTAAGAGTATGCAAGCATGAATGGTATTAAACAAATTTTGGTGTTTTCCACTAAACATAAAGCACCACCCGAGAGCTATTAAGTCCAGTGTTTTACTGACAGTTCAGAAGAACAAGGCTTTTATTATTTCTTAAATGATGTTTACGCAGTCTTTATCACTTAATGTCTCATTTCTTAAATAATGTACACAATCCTTCTTACTAAATACGAGAATGCGCTCTGAAAGGAGCTCTTATGATTTTACATCAAAATATAAAGCAGCTTAATTTATGTTATTATTCTAAATCATTCAACCTTAATTTATTTACCGAATAATGCTTCTGTTTTATGATGGACTCGTAGTCCGGCACCAGTGGATTTGCATATTGGCAGATTTTTTTCTATCTCTCTTCAATATTATTTTAAGGTTTTAGGGTCGTTTGTGCTGGCGGCAGCCGTCTTTACTTTTGACCACCTGCGGGCACAATGACAATAAATTCTAAATAGCGATGGTACGCGATACAGTGAACGCTTAATGATACTTGTTAACTCTGGAAACTCTCTGTCTTTAACTATTTCATCCTGGCTGGCCGACTTTTGCGGTAATTTATTTGTTACCAAGTGCAATTTTATTACTCTGTGGGGCAAGCTTCAAAGCAGAGACTTCCCTTTAAACCTTTCTGTGCTCCTATTTTCGTAGGTGTATGCATCTTGCGATGATAAAAAAATCCTTGACTTTATGACGCGTCACTTTTTGACCCATTTTCTCCGACGCAGCTAAATGAAGGCGATCTGCACCTCCAAAACTGGCTGGTTGAATGGGATAGTAGTACAATTTTTTCAACCAACGCTTAACGCTCATGACGGTTTATGATTTAGTGACAAACGTCACATTGTTATTTGTCTAAACACACAGACGCAAAAGCATATTTTTAAAAACATCCATTTTTAATTGAATGAAATACAAAAATATGACAAGGTTAAGTCTGGTTACACATGATAAGGATTCTCTAAGACGTAAAAAGTCTAGAGGTCAGGGTTAAAACAGATGGATTAACTTTTGATTCTAACAGGTCTTCAAACATCTTCAATTCGTGCGCGAGATCCACAGGTTGTTGATGACAGAGACGGTATCTTATCACATCGTTAAACAACGTGAGTATGCTAAGTCACTTATCTCATTTTCCCAATTTTCCCAAATATTTTGAAACGTGTCGATCGAACCCGAGCGACTCAAAGTAGCTTCTATAGCCAAAAAGCGATAATTTTCTCAACACATTACCCATTTTTAGTCAAAGTTAATATTTTCTATAAGATATTCTTCGAAAATATCAAGTTGATCACGATATATCATACAACATACGCTCTCATCCACTTTAAGGCGGTCCGGTAAGTCCTTTACGAGTGCTAAGTCCACCATTAAGATCTCTGCAACTCGCTTGACTGTTTCTTTATCCGTTTTTACAGAACACAAATCCAACAAGTAGTGAATACAGGGTAAAAACTTTTTATCGCAAAGGATTGGCATGATGCGCTCATATTGCAGTCTTAGAAAATAACTATTGCATAGGTATCTATAGCTATGCAAACAACCCCGTTTTTTGTGATACTTTATCACAAAGCGTCTGACCATGTAAAGAATCGCCGCTTTAACAACTATTACGACATCCATATCAACCCATCCCTTAGGAGGATCAACCCATGACATATGTTGTACATCATCCTTGGAAATAGGTGCAGGTCCGGGGTCAGGGTCGTTGACGGTCTGAACCTTAGCGGGCTCAAGCGAACGGTTTGAGAACTCTTGTTCGGACCAACTAGGTACTCGTACCTCCTTGATTTGTGGAGATTCAGCCTGGTCGGACCAACTGGGCTGTTGTACCTTCGCATTTTGTGAAGATTCTGCCGACGAGGTGGGAGTCATCGGAGGTGTCGACGGCGGCGTCGGTGAAACGGGACGGCTCCACCCTGAATATGATGGCTCGCCAGTGTTGTACGAGGCTACAACAGGGGTTGGTAAGATTCCCGTACCGCCCACCCATAAAGAGTATGATGGTCCTGCCTGGTCCTCGTCTGTTTTTGTAGGGGTTCCATCCTGGTCTACATTTGTACAGGCGTCAACCTGTTCCATGTTTGCAGTTGTCAGGGTTTCTACACCAACAACGTTTTCAACCATAGTCATGTCATGGTCGCATGTAGGTTCATCCACACCGCTATCTGCAGTACAAAGATACTTTGATTAAATATATAGCTATTGATTATAGGAATATAGTTAAGGATTAGTTGCATCGTTTACCTGACGAGTGCTCTGCAATGTTATTAGAAACCTGATCAGGTGCAACGATGGTTGTCACCCTTCTCGGTGTGATGTCCATGACCATGCGGCGTCTTGTTCTGAGCGTCTTCATTTTTAGAGTAGGTCTGGCTCTTCAGCCGGAAAAATTGGTTTGTCTGTGCAGAGCGTGACTTGGGCTTTGGCTGTATTGAGACTGGGGTCGGGATATGATAGTAGGGGATGTGCTTATTTTTGACAGAAGCGTGATTCTGGGGGGCGGGCGGTGTTGTTTATGCTTACACACGACCGCAACTTGGTGGTCGTCTGTCTGTCCAACTATAGATAAGAAATACGTGAAAACATGTCAAAGCTTGTTGCAAAGATGACTTGGGGATGTCTACAGACAAGATGATGCTCCTCCTTGAAAGGTAAAATAATTGGTAAAACGACCTTAATGATATCTTAGCTTAGCTGCTATTTCTTAACCTAAACGCATGTTGTTTCTTAGCTGTATGCTATTTTCTTAGCTGTATTCTATTTTCTTAACCTAAATGTATATTGTTTCTTAACCTAACTACATACTATTTCTTAGCTGTAAGCTGTTTCTTAGCAGCATGCTATTTATTATATATATATATATATATATATATATATATATATATATTTATACTATAATATATATCTATAATAATATATAATATTCTAATATCTAATATTTCTATGCTTACCTGTATAAACTACAAACATGGGGGTTGCCTAGCTGTGTGCAATATTCTTAACCTAGCTGTACTCTATTTCTTAACCAGGCTGGTTGCTATTTTACTCAGCGTATGGACTACAAAAAAGGACTACAAACATGGGGGCTGCCGGCAGTAGGAAGGCTGTGACGTACAGGGAAATAGGAGGGTGCGAGGGGCGGGAGCGGTGGAGACATCACCCTTCATTTTCTCGTCCGTAGCGGGATAAATGACGGCGTTTGACTGTCCAAATGTAGCCAACAAATACATGTCCAGACATGCAAACATGACTAGGCAGATTTTACAAAAAAGGCAAGGGGTCTGACGACCGGATGTCGACAGTTGCCCGCCACTCACTATCTTTTGAAACACCTTGAGGCTGCTGCAGGCTTGGAGGGTGTCTATGGCCGGCGTCTTGCCCGGACAACCCCCCAAGCCTGCACAATACCATGTTTAAACTTATGTCGCTGGGAATATGTCCAGACATGTTTGCAAAAAGGGAAAATATCAACCGAATAAACATATTATTTCACTCGTTTAATTTAATTTTATTCATCTACATTATTTAATTAGATATAGCTCATTTCATTGGCTGCTTTATATACTTCAGATATTTAAATATGGATGACCTATATCCACCGAATAAACATCTTATTCAAAGGTAAAAACAACGCCTGCTCTTTTCAACTCATATTATTTCACTCGTTTAATTTAATTTTATTTATTTAAATAGAACATTGCATTGGATGCTTTATATACTTCAGATATTAAAATATGAATAACATAAGTACAGTTTGGGTTGGGGACGCACGCACGCAGGGAACACATTGTTTTTAACATAAGAAGCATACAGTTTGGGAGGGGGGCTTGGCCCACACACACACACACACACACACACAACGTCATCACAATGACAAAAAGCGTAATTCTGTAGGCGGGGCCCACTTCGACAAAAGCGTAATTCTGTAGGCGTGGTATTAAACCTTCAAGGGCAGGGAATATGTAAATATTTTTAAATAGGTGGCTGGAGATTGGATAGTTTTAACACAGGGGCGGGGATAGCGGCCATTTTGGACAAAAGCGTAATTCTGTAGGCGGGGACAAGGAGACAAAAGCGTAATTCTGTAGGCGGGGCTATGACGTCATCAAAATTTAAAAAAGCGTAATTCTATTATCTCTAGCAGGGCATTTGGGTGCTGTGTTTGTAGCCTGCTCACGCTGCAGTCAGTACGTCACAGGCTGTCTTACTGTTAGCAGAGGGTGGCACGTACGCCGCCACCGCGATCACATGACTGAACTCTCGCGGTAAATAGAACGGACGCATGCTAACAGCTATCAGCTCGATGTCCCGACTGCAAAGTTGATCCTTAGCAGTTACGTGCCCAGGGTTACGCCATCTATCATTAACAAACACAGCCAGCCCTCCCCCTTTCCTCTTACCGCTCTCCAGTGTCCTGTCCGCGCGTAGGATTTGGAAGCCGTCCAATTCCACGACAGCGTCCGGCGTTAGCTTTGTTAGCCACGACTCCGTGAACACCAGCAAGCTAGCCTCCCGGACAATCCTCTCGTGCCGGGTTAGCGCTGTTAGCTCGTCCATTTTATTGGGGACGGATCTAACTTTCCCCATAACAACGGACGGGAGGACGGGGTGGTATCATCTCCTCCTTGCCTGGCGTTTAGCCCCCGCACGACATCCCCGTCTCTTCCTCCTCAGCTCGCGGGGGATATCGGGTCTCGCTCCGGGAGCCGACGCGGGGTTAGCATGGAGTGCTAACAGCTGATCTCTTGAGTACACGATCGATCCGTAGCTCCGCGTTTCGTCTCCGGACACGATCGCGCAAAAAACAGCCCCCAACAGCAGTAACACCACCGCAAGTTGTATGTCCATTGCTGAGATGAGGTAAAATAAAATAAAACAGGGTAAAGGGAAAAAACACACAAAAAAGGCTCAATAGTGAGCCACGCTGCTGTAAACAGGCAGCCACTCGCGCGGCGCCAGAACCGGAAAAAAATATATATAAAATAAATAAATAAATAAATATAAAAAAGTAAATATGTCACCTTTCCAACGAGCTGGTTCCCCAATGTTGCCAGGACTGCGAGGGCCCTTTATAGCTGCTCGCAGCTCTAGTTTATTTTATTTTTCGATTTTCCGATTGTTTGATCGCATTTTTGACCCCCTAAACATGCACGAAAACTCACCAATCTTGGCAGTCTCATCGGGCATGGTGAAAAATTTGATATTTTAGCGTCGTTGTAAACGACGCAAACAAAATGGCTTTCTAGCGCCAACTAGCGTGGGAAACATCACCGAAAATCCTGGCCCGTTTGACCTAGGCCTCCGAAAATTGCCAGGCACGTGTAGTACCCCGAGATGTACATATAATTACTTTGACAACAATAGTCTATAATGAACAGGAAGTGAATTTTTGAAAGTCCAACCTTCGCCCATTTTTGCACGTTTACAGGGCTCATTCTTTTGCACCCTGATCCGAGAGGGTTCATCAGATTGCCTTATCATTCCGGCTGTACCATCTTAAGACCCTTTTAAGGAATCTGACTGAAAATTGGTCAGAAAAGACTCAAGATCGTGATCTTACCCTATACCAAATATTGTGACTTGTCGTCGAAGGGCGTGGCTATTACGGTGCCGCAAAGTCTGATTATTCACAGTGGAAAGAAAAGATCCAGCAACATGACTCAGATGATCCTATCATCTTTAAGTTTTTCACATTTGAGGATATTCCAGCCCTTAAGACATCTACCGACTTATTTTTGATTGGAGTGGTCGCGCCACCAACCGGCTAAAGCGAATACAAATTATTTTCATTGATGTTTTTCTCCGAGCACGTTCACAAGGTCGCCCTCATATTCTCTCGGATGAGTGTTTAGGCCTATAGGATGTCACAATACGAAATTTGTCATTTTTTTGTGAAAAGCTGTGGGCGTGGCTTCGCACAGTTCACCAATAAAACAAAGCTGATTTTGAGGTTCTAATCCTGAACAAAAACTTGTGAAACCTTGCACACACATCAGGCCTTAGTTTCTCCTGCAGTTTTTTTTTTTAAAAATGGCACTCTATCGCCCTCAAAAAATGTTCAAAAAGGCAGCCCAGGTTGTGTGTTTCACAGAGCCTCTTGAAAATTCTATGGATTATGTATAAGGCAGCGGTCGGCAACCTTTGACACCGAAAGAGCCATTTGAACCCGATTTCCACGGAAAAGAAAACACTGGGAGCCGCACATCTAAAATGAAAAAAAAAAAACTTCTACTACTTTACCGCAGCATGTTTCTTATGAAATCCACGTGCTACAGAGAAAATTACATTTTATTCATTTAATGAACACATATTGAACATTTTGAATTCTTGAAAAATAATAACAATGAATGTCTCTTTCAAATAAATTAAAAAGCTGAATTTAAATTGTGCATACAGCAAACAAAAGGGAAAAATCCGTGAGCCGTCATCCTTATACCGCCTTGGGCTTTCAAAGTATGCAGCGGAGCCTTGATCTGAATATATAAAATAAATTGGGGGAAAAAGCACTGTGTCACTAAACAATGAAAATTAAATATTTGCAAAATATCTGCATAAATATTTATTTTACCTGGTTAATGGGACTTCTGCTCCTGAACCTCTGCGCACAGCTTCTGCAAATCGGGGCTGTACGAAGTCACTTTCATCTTTACGCAGGACTGTAAGCTGTCATCTGTGAGCCGTAAGCGGTGTTTGTTTTTAATGCAGTTCATGGTGGAGAATAGCTGCTCACATACATATGTGGATCCGAAGATCGACAGGACTCCAAAGGCATATTTCTTCATGTTCGTGTAGGTGTCGGGGATGGCATTCCATGTTTCAAATATGAGTTTGTCCGGTCTCGGGAGGTTCTCAATATCACTTCTTGAATTGATTTTTCGTCCGGTCAGCCTTCTGCATCAGTTCCGAAACAGCTTTTTTCCTCTCTTCTCCCTCTGGATATTTTTCAGCAAAGGCTCTGTGTGTATTGTTAAAATGTCTTGCGACATTTGACCGTTTATTGTTAGCCAGTTTTTCTCCACGAATTAGGCATACTGGTAGGCCACTCGCGCCCGAGGTAAATGCAAATGAATCTGCCCAGGCATCATTGAATGTTCTATTTTCTTGAGATATTTTTCTTTTCTTACATTTCTCCATTGGCTTTGCCGGGGTTGAAAGTCGCTCAAAATAGACGCTGTTTCAGCGGGTATACCAGCTTCCGCAGTGTGACGTCTATTTTGAGCGACGAAAAAATAATATTTTAATATTTCAAGATCACAATAATCTTCAAATTTAGAACTAAAAGAATATAAAAACTAACACAAATAAAACACACTTCAATTAAATACAAAAAAAAAAATTTTAGTCGTAATTTATTTTCCCAAGCCAATCAGAGCCGCATTATAAGGATGAAAGAGCCGCATGAGGCTCCGGAGCCGCGGGTTGCCGACTGCTGGTATAAGGCAAAGGCCTACAAGAAAGTGTCTTGGAGCCATGAGCTAAATTGGACGGAAAGTCAGCCATTTTGAATTAACTTCAAAGGAGGTGTCACCACAATGGACAAAATGCTTAATAACTCCCTTGCATATGCTCCAAAAAATCCAAAACTTCACCTTTTGTTCCGGATTAGCCCACTTAGACGACAAGCAGATCAATTTAGGCTAAATCACCTGTGTAAAATCCATCTTCTTCACATGAATGAAGACGAAAGGACCAAGGAAAACAGCTTTATCCCCTCTTTCTCTTGCTTTCCGAACCATAGGCCAAGGCTTTTCTCTTGCAAATTTAGCCTCTGGGGACAAAGCATTGGTGATTCTCAACATGTTGTCCAGAGGAAACTTTGAACCTTTCACCTCCTTCCATACACATCTCGGTCTCATTGCAAAGCAAATAGGACTACAGAGCAGCTCTCCCCGTCAGGATTTCGCTGCCCAATGCAATGAACGATGTCAATCCCCTCCTTCAACCAACCTTGGGTGGAAGGTGCAATTTGCACCAGGATGGTGATAACATGGGCCCTTTGATCTTCTTCCTTTATTGCATGACTCTTTATTGACCAGCAAAGGCTGGAGCGATGTCTCCCCTTTTTCTTTTTTGTGACTGGCTTCTCACGTTAGTTGCAGTACTGTCGCAGTTAGTTTTTTGACCGCTTGTGAGCTTGCCTCTTGTTTTCTCAATGATTGATATTTTCCTATAAAAAAGACTCATCATGTTCAGCAGACAGAGCCTTATTTGCCGTTAGAATACAACCTTCATCTTTGCTTTCCTTTGCTTTTTTTCAGTGCAGGTTTCTTTGGCCCCCGCGACCCCAGTGAGGCGAAGCGGTACATCTAATGGATGGATGGAAATTGTTGTTAATCACAAAACCCCTTGACTATCTGAACACCTACTTCGGAGCCTACTTTACTCTCTCTACAACCATGATTAGTCGAGCAAAGAAATATATTTGAGAAAGATGTGATTAAAGTGTGACATTATCAGAAGGTGCGCCAGCCACTAAAGACATGCACAATCATGCAGTCCGATCACATCGAGTACACACACCCCTTCTCTGGTCCGATGTCACTCAAAAAAGATGGAAAAGTGATGAGATATAATATTCAAAAATCAACTGTGAAAATATTAAAGGAGAGGTATAGAAATAAGGAAGTTGTGATGACAATCCTCAGGGATGTTCATACGGGACTGAATGATTGTGCTTAGAAAAGGGCATTCTAATGCATTTAAATGGTGCATTGTTCTCTAAATGTGGAGCATATATATTGTGGGAATGTTCACGTTGGAGAGAGAAAGAGACTGAAACGGTGTGTGAGTGGTGCAGCGTGAGTGGGCGATTGGTGGTCTGCTAGGGGCGGACAGAGGAGGACAGGGAGAAAGTGTAAGGTGGGATGAGGGAAATACTTTTAAAATATTTCAGGGACAATGGCTATTTTTTCGATTGTGAAGGTGGAGTAATGGGTGATACACACTCTTGTACAGCAGGTGGCGGTATACATGTGTAACTTGCTTACAATATGCCAGTAATTGAAAGAAAAAAAGAGTCTATGAACATCAAATTAGAGTAATGGGATGTATGTACCCCTTGACCATTGAGGCCGGCCTCCACATACAAAGACAAAGTCAAGCCAGCCGGCACTGCGATTTTTAACACTGCAACCCCATGCATTACGGTAATGCTCCAAAAGCACGTGCTGTTGGCCACCTTTAAAATAAATGCTAACAAACGCATGCATGCACGTCAGTGGTGTTGGAATTTTAACTATTATCTGACTCCATTAACCAAACACGACCTACATTCATCCAACAATTATGCGCGCTCGGGAGCGGATTTATTCCTAACAGCAGATCTAGTTCAAAGTCTGGGGCTCGTTCCCTCTCATCACAGTTCTGCGCGTCTCTGTATCCAACAGAAGACGACGCCCCCCTCCCCGAGTTGCCCAGGATCATTTATACATTTCAACAAAACAAAGCAAAGACATCCTACTACTCTCCTATTTGCTATGTGTCATCTGCAGCTAACTTTAGCTTTCTGTTATTGGATGTCTTACCCCCGCAGGATGGCGTGTCGGCTCTTCCCATGTTGTCACCTTACTGAAATTAAAAAGGTGACTGATCTCACCAGGAAAAAAGCAGGCATTGTTGTTCATTTTTACCGGTTGACCGGGAGATCCAGACAGAGAGCCGTCTTTCTCAGTTCAGCTCCGCATCCCCTCTCTCTGAGCCCCTCCCTGCAGCCTCTTTTTATTAAAGCTTGAAGAAAACTCAAAACTTAGCTGAAAATGGAGGTCTGTCTCCAGTACACAGGAAGCCATAATTCACAATGTGAAGGTCAGTTTAAACTACACGAATCCAGAAGACAGGAAGCCATAACTCACAATGAAAGCAAGGAAACAAAAATGTGTGTGCGTGCGTGTGCTAAAGCAAAAATGTAGGGGTGTGTGTGTGTGCAATCATTAATGATACAAGTAGTGTATAAAAACATGATTAGAAATACACAAACTGATTACATAAAGCTGCTTGAGGTCAATATGATCCTCAGCCCATCTGACATTTCCTCCCTGTTGTGGATTTCTAAACTTCAAATAAATCATGGCCTTACGGCTTTAAAACAGATCATCATAATGAAATCATACAACAGTGTGATCATCAGTGGAGAGGCGAAAACCCTCATTAGGAAAAACTTCCCCTCCTCCCTTCCGCGTGGAACGAGAACCTTATGGTCTGATGACCACATATAAATAAACATTTCAAAATACCTAGTGAAAAATAACAAAACTGTCTCCACGCAGAGCTTGTCCCTGGGGTGACTCTGGTGAAGGCCCCTTGCCTCGTTGCAGGAGGAGACAGCCGTCTTTACCTCCCGGATCTTCATGTGTGGTGTGTGTGCACATGTAGGGGCAAAAAGGTCCATGTGTTTTTAGGTTTCAGTGTCCAGTTCGAGTTCGTCATTCTCAACATCAATCAGGTTGTAATGGTACATTTGGGCAACAAACATGCGATTAACATCGTCTTTGTCATAAAAATAATGCAACATGAACAGACTACACATAACAAAATGAAAACTATAATTATCCCGATAAATTGTGTCTTTCAAATTCTTCATAGTGGCCATAACATCAATAAGTGTCTCATTTTCCTTAAAAATGTAAGTGCAGTAATGTTCTCCAATCAGGGCTGAAATTTCTTTATGTACGTCATTAATTCCCCCCGCCCCCCCAAAAAAAAAATATATATATAATCTTTTTGTTCTGTGGCTTCAACATTCGTATCTGTGGCTGGTTGTGTGGTTCTGATGTGCGTGTGGTCCGAGATTGTGACTCTGGTGGGACTTCCGTCGCTAGGCCTTCAGCAGGAAACCGGAGAAGCTTGCACTGCACTGGTGGATCCAGCCGCCACGCCCCGTGACCTTTGCAGCTGTCGGGGTCACTGCCATCATCTGGCGAGGGCCATCTCAGCATTCACTTGTCCCAACGAAGTCGTTTCAACACCTTGAAGAAGAGTTGGTCTCCCACACAGACGTGGTTTCTCTGTGGATCAGAACACACTGGCCAGTAATTGTGTCTTTGCATCTTTTTCGGTCAAACATGTTTTTCATGTGGACTGGGACCAATGTGCCAGTCGCTGGTGGTTCTGATGAATCTGGAAGTCGATAGGGGATAGTGTCCTTCCTTCGGCTGGCACCATCCTCATTGCTGTGATTGAAACACAGTCTGGCCATTGTCTTTTTGTTTCTCTCATTGTCTTAATAAATCTGGCCTTACCAGTTCCATTAGTGCGTTCCACAAGTCCTGCAGAATGTATGCAAAATGACGCTTTGAGTCAATTTGCAGCAACTGTCCCACTTGTTACAACATCATTCACAAAATGCATCATTTTAATTTTAAATCACTCTTGAAATTCCAAATGTTGGGATAATTCGATTACACAATACTTGTACAACTGTGTTAACTTCAGCATATGTTGTTGGAAACAACTTAACCCATTTTGAAAACATATTAATTACAACCAAGCAATATTGCATCTCTAACAAATAACATATTGTATACAAAAAAAAAAAATCGTTGAAAAGTCTGTATGTGGGAATAATTTCATATCACACTTCCCCCTCTTGACACATGACTACACTCATGTGTCACTCTTGTTACTCTTTCAACCAACGAATTAGGCAGCCAGGATTTGCCGTCTGCCAATTTGCTGATCCTGTCCTCAGCAATGTTTGCACCTTTGTTATCCCAATGTGTGCGTTCAATTAGTGGTGCATTTTTCCTGGCATGAGATCAAATTGTGAAGTTGATTTGCTGCAGTGTCGACTTTGAGGTCATGCCTTGGGCTGCAGCCTTCGCTGCATTGTCTGCGAGGCAGTTTCCAATTGTAATTGTGTCATTTTCTGTTAAGTGAATTTTGCATTTACAAATAACTATTTAGACGTGCTTTATGCACAACATTTCTTTTCCTGTTGCGGTTTTAAAGTTCTTGTTTGCCCAATGTCGACAGAACACATTTATCTTGACTGTCAGTCCACATTGTAACCCTACAGCTTATACAGGATGGTAAAGGATTTTATACATTTGACGGCGCTGTTGTGTGAGATTGGACGAGCCGACACGTCATCCTGCGGGCAGAAGACGTCCACTAAGAGAAAGCTAAAGTTAACTGCAGATGACACATAGCCAATAGTAGAATAGTAGGATGTCTTTGCTTTGTTTGCTGAAATGTATAAATGATCCTGGGCAAGTTGGTGGGGGTCGTCGTCTTCTGTTTGGTACAGAGGCACGCAGAATTGTGCTGAGAGGGCTTTTGTACTAGATCTCCTGTTAGGAATAAATCCGCTACCATGTGAAGTTGCCGGCTTCCTGGTCATCTTTCTCTCAAAACGAGCGTGCAT
The DNA here is from genome assembly GCF_059441095.1 of Idiotropiscis lumnitzeri. NCBI lineage: Eukaryota > Metazoa > Chordata > Actinopteri > Syngnathiformes > Syngnathidae > Idiotropiscis > Idiotropiscis lumnitzeri. The sequence goes on along the minus strand of NW_028283564.1, from coordinate 3,102,858 downwards.
AATTGTTGGATGAACGTAGGTCGTGTTTGGTTAACCATTAATGGAGTCAGATAATTAATTCGAATAATTTGGTAAAAGTTATGCTACATTCGTAGAGTTAAATTCCAACAACATTGTGAATTATGGCTTCCTGTGTTCTGGAGACAGACCTCCATTGTCAGCTAAGTTTTGAGTTTGATTCAAGCTTTAATAAAAAGAGGCTGCAGGTAGGAGCTCAGAGAGAGGGGATGCGGAGCTGAACTGAGAAAGACGGCTCTCTGTCTGGATCTCCCGGTCAACTGGTAAAAATGAACAACAATGCCTGCTTTTTTCCTGGTGAGATCAGTCACCTTTTTAATTTCAGTAAGCTCTCCCAAAGGCATCAGGGCATTTAAACCTGACATTCATCTGGTGCCGAGTAACCCGGGAGCCACATCCGGACGGCGCTCGTCGCGGGACATTTGGACGCCACCGAATCTGACGTCAGCGCTTCCCCGTTGAGGAAGCGGGTCTCCGAACTCCTGCTTCGATCAATCGCCTGATGTCAGTTCCCTATCGGACAAGGCTGATCCAGGGGAAACCAGGTATTGTGTTTCAAGTTATTTTGTACCACCATTTTAAAGTTTTAAAATGTTAATACAATTGGAAGGGAAGTGAAAGAGTGAGGGAGACTGCGCGTGCGGGGCCGGGTCCCCAGCCATTGACCAGTACGGTGTGATACACTGGACCGTGCTAGTCCAAGGAGGAATCGGTAGCGAATTAGGTCATAACTCGTTTAGAGACAGGGTCTTTCGACAAACCGGGTTTCTATAGCGGATAGCACGGTGAACAAATTAATAGTTCCTCGGTGTGGGCAGCCTGGAGAAGTGAGACTTCTCGGTTGATCGGCAGCTTAGAGAAGAGAAACGGTTTCTGAGCAAATTAAATGTTCCTCTGTGTCGACAATGGAGAAGTGAGACTTCTCGGTTGGTCGGCAGCCTAGAGAAGAGAAACAGGGTTTCTGAGCAAATTAAATGTTCCTCTGTGTCGACAATGGAGAAGTGAGACTTCTCGGTTGGTCGGCAGCCTAGAGAAGAGAAACAGGGTTTCTGAGTCTACTCACAATTTCACATAGAGTATAAGAATCACGCTTTTTTTAAATTAGCCCCGCCCCACAGAATCACGCTTTTATCAAATATCTCCACGCCCCTCTAACATTTCCCCGCTCTACAGAATCACGCTTCTGTCATAAATGAAGGGTGATGTCTCCACCCCTCCCGCCTCCTGCCCCTACTAGCACCCTACTATTTCCCTGTACGTCACATCCTTCCTACTTTCAGCAGCCACCATGTTTGTAGTCCATGTTTGTAGTCCATACAGCTAAGAAAATAGCATACGGTTAAGAAATAGAATACAGCTAAGAAAATAGCATACAGTTAGGTTAAGAAAATAGCATACAGCTAGGTTAAGAGCATGCAGCTAGGCAACCCTCCATGTTTGTAGTTCATACAGCTAAGAAATATTAGATACAGTGAACCCTCGGTTATCGCGGTTAATGGGGACCGAGACCACCTGCGAAAACTGAAAATCCGCGAAGTAGCGGCGCACCTTCAAAAATGCTAAAAAAAAAATATATATATATATATATATATATATATATATTTTTTTTTTTTTATATATATATATACGGGTAGAGAGAGAGAGAGTGAAATTCATGTTATAACAAAAAAAACCAAATTATTATTAAAACTTATTATTTTTTTATTCCCCAGCCATTATTTTTGTATTTATTCAATTACTTCTTTTTGTATTTATTTAATTACTTCGACTTTTACCTGCTGGTACGCCGTCCGGTGTGCCCTGTGAATGTTATGATTGAGGATTTGAGGATTGAGCAGGACTCTCCAAACGCAGACACGGGAAAAAGGTGGTGATACAAAGATATTTATTATAATCACAATATAGTCAGTATCCCATTACAATCTAGGACTATGAGGGTCTATCGGCTATAATATATATAATACCAATCTATCTGCGGAAAGAACGTAAAGCGCTGGTGGAACACTCGCACCAGGAAAAGGGAATAACTATAGAACAAAAAACGCTTGCAAAAGGCAAGGAATGACTTACGAAGATTGCTTACCACGGAAGGATAAGAGGAGACCAATCATCGACAGAAAAAGAGAACAGAAAACGAGCCGAGCTGTAGCTGATAACGGAATGAAAGAAAAACGCAACAACAAGAAACACTTGAACAAGATAACGATCGAAGTACGGGAGCATGAGCAAGTAGGATAACAATCCGACGCCAGGTAGTCAGTGTAGGTGGATTATATAGTGAGTGTAATCAGTGAGTGAATGGGAATCCGGTGCGGGGCTGGTGGGCGCGTCTCGCAGCAGCTGACGGCATGGCGCGAGACGATCGCTGGAGGAACGCCCACACAGCTGAAAAAACAAAAACACACGCGGCATGACAGGCACGGATCATGACAGTGAAATGAAAGGTGGCATTCTTCATTTATTTATTCATTCATAACTGACAGCCTCGCGCTCCGCTCGTGCCCGGGCGGAAGGTGCTCCTATTCGGCTTAACTGTGACACACGCTCGCCCTCCTCCCCCGGAGCTTCCATTCGGTTAAACTTAGGGGCCGCTTGACACCGCCCGTGCCCGGGGAAGGTGCTCCTCTTCGGCTTAACTGTGACGCGAGCATGCCCTCCTCCTCCGGAGTTTCCATTCGGTTAAACTTAGGGGCCGCTTGACACCGCCCGTGCCCGGGGAAGGTGCTCCTCTTCGGCTTAACTGTGACGCGAGCATGCCCTCCTTCCCCGGAGCTTCCATTCGGTTAAACTGAGGGGCCGCTTGACACCGCCCGTGCCCGGGCGGGAGGTGCTCCTCTTCGGCTTAACTGCCACGCACGCCGGCCGGCCTCCTCCGGAGCTCTGGTACGGTCCGAACCGCGCAAAACGTCGCCCCAAATCGTGCCCGGGGGAACGTGCTCTTCTTCGTCCACTCTCCTCTTCGCCTACGCTCTTCTTCGGCGCACGCTGGCCGTCTAACTGCTCCAGTGCCCCGTCGTGCCGCTCGGCGAAACTACAATGCCCCCGAATATTTTTTAGACCCGCGAAGCACTGAACCCGTGAAAGGTGAACCGCGAAGTAGCGAGGGTTCACTGTATTAGAATATTATATTTTATATTATTATAATATATATATATTATAATATATTATATAAAATAAATAGCATGCAGCTAAGAAACAACATACGGCTAAGAAATATTATGTAGTTAGGTTAAGAAACAACATGTGTTTAGGTCAAGAAATAGCAGCTAAGATATCATTAAGGTATTGTTTTAACTTTCAAGGAGTGACATCATCTTGTCTGTATTCTAAGTTGGTTCTAGACACCCCCAAGTCATCTTTGCAAACATGCCCCGACATGTTTTCACGTATTTCTTATCTATAGTTGAACACACAAACGACTTCCAAGTTGTGGTGATGGTTGTGAACGTAGACAACCCCGCCCGACCCATAGAATTACGCTTCTGTCAAATATGAAGGTTGATTTCCCCAAACCATGTTTCCACGTATTTCTTATCTATAGTTGAACACACAAAGACCTCCAAGTTATGGGCCTGTGTGTAAGCATAATCAACCCCGCCCGCCCCACAGAATCACGCTTCGGTCAAAAATAAGCACATCCCCTCCTATCATATCCCGCCCCCAGTCTCAATATAAACAAAGCTCAAGTCAAGCTCTGCACAGACAAACAATTTTTCCCAGTTGAAGAGCCAGACTTGCTCCTCGTGAAAAATGAAGATTAGCAGAACAAGACGTTGCCTGGCCATGGACATCACACCAAGAAGGGTGACAACCATCGCTGCACCTGATCATGTTTTTAACAACATTGCAGAAATCTCTTCAGGTAAATGATGTAACTAATCCTTAACTATATTTCTATAATCAATAGCTATATAATATTTAATAAAAGTATCTTTGTACTACAGATAGCGATGTGGATGAACCTACAAACATCCATGATATGACTACGATTGTTGAAGGAGAGACCCTGACAACTGCAAACATGGACCAGGTTGACGCCTGTACAAATGTAGACCAGGTTGGAACCCCTACAAAAACTGACGTGGACCAGACTCTGCCATCATACTCCTTATGGGTGGACGGCACGGGAACCTTACCTACCCATGCTGTATCCTCATACAACACTGGCGAGCCATCATATTCAGGGTGGAGCCGTCCCGTTTCCCCGACTCCACCGTCGACACCTCCAATGACCCCCGCCTCGTCGGCAGAATCTTCACAAACCGAGGAGGTCCAGCTGCCCAGTTGGTCCGACCAAGCAGAATCCCCAAAAATCAAGCAGGTACGACTACCTACTTGATCCGAACAAGAGTTCTCAAACAGTTTGATTGAGCCCTCTAAGGTTCAAACCGCCATCAAACCAGGTCCCGGACCTGTACCTATTTCCGAGGATGATGTACAACATATGTCATGGGATAATCCTCCTAAGGGATGGGTTGATATGGATGTCGTAATAGTTGTTAAAGCGGCGATTGTTTCCATGGTGTTGGAATTTAGTTTTAAATCAATGTTGGAATTTAATTTTAAATCAATGTAAACTCAAATTAGCAATCTGACTCCAATTTGTGACTTTACCCAACTCTCACTCATCCAACAATATGCGCGCCCGTTCTGCAATAGAAAGGTATCAGGAAGCCGGCATTTTCACGCACGAGTGGATTTATTCCTAATACACAGATTATTGACTACATGTGCACCTGGGTCTCGGGTCCCTCTCAATACAACTCTGTACGCCTCTCTTGCCACCAGAAGACGTACTCGCATCCGAGTTGCCCAGTAACGATTCATACTATACAATATGCAAATGGAACAGCAACAAAGGCATCCTGGCATGATTCTATTGGCTATGTGTATCCTGCAGTTAACTTTAGCTTGCTCTTATTGGTCTTTCTTCCCCCGCCGAATCCCGTGGCTCCTCCTGCGTGTGATCTTTTGATGGCTGCTCCTTCATCCACTGCCCCCCGAGTCATCTCGTCTCGCTCAGCACCGTCTGCTTCTAAAACATTCCAACAATGTTTTACAACGTCTCAGTCCTAAATACAATTAAATAAAATACAATGCAACTCTCTGTATATAACTCAAATTAACTCACATAAACACATATACAGTAGACACCAGAAAAACAACAGAACAGCAACAGTCTCATGTTGAGTCAAAGGCCCGAATATTCATCTTCAAACGAGGTTCAAAAGTGGACAGAGAGGCGACTCGCATAACAGTCAATGGAAAGTCACAGTACTTGTCGTTTTTACAAACAGTTTTACTAATTTCCATACACTGTGTCCATTGCCTCCTTTCTATCTCGAATATGTGCCAACATTCTGCTTTCCTTTTTCTGTAACTGCCGCGCTAACTTCGACATGTCCCATGTTCCGGGTTCTCCGCAAAACAATTCAACCTTTTTTTATTTCAGAAACACCTTCCGATACCTCTCTTTTTTTTTTTCTTTTTCTATTCCACTAATCAACTGTGATTCCATTTTAGCGTAATGACCATTAATCTCCGACCAGACTTCAGTCCGTTCGTCTGAAGTGCCACACCCGAGGCCACTCTCATACGTCCTCTCCTTCGCCATCTTGAAATCCACCCGTGCGTGTCCCAACCACTTTTTACGCAGAACAAATTTAGCCTTCACACTCACACCGCTTCCACACTGACACGTAAATCCCAGATTTTAAACCGTGTCCTGATACGTAAATCCCAGATTTTAAACCGTATCGTAACCACGAATAGTTCCAAACTATTCTAGTAGGTAAATCCCAGATTTTATACCCTACTAACGTCCACACTGTTACACTTTTATTTTTACGCCGTGAACTATGCTTGTAGGTAAATCCCAGATTTTATACCCAACTAACGTCCACACTGTTACACTTTTACTTCGTTCCGCTCCTCCTTCCTCTTATAATTTAGCGTTGCCAATGTGCAGAATTTGAAAAGGTTCTGCTTACCTTGTTTCACTGTAGGCCCAAGAGGAAAGACGGTCGGATGTGTGGCTCCTTTATCCTTTATCAGGTCGTCACCTGGTGTGGACGTGGGTCCCAGACTCTTGTGGTTTTTCCTGAAGTCCCAGACTTCTCGAAGTCCCAGACTTCTTTTACCTCTCTTGCATCACGTCGGGGTCACCATAAATTGTTGGAATTTAGTTTTAAATCAATGTTGGAATTTAATTTTAAATCAATGTATACTCAAATTAGCAATCTGACTCCAATTTGTGACCTTACAACTCTCACTCATCCAACAATATGCGTGCTCGTTCTGCAATAGAAAGGTATCAGGAAGCCGGCATTTTCACGCACGAGTGGATTTATTCCTAACACGGATTTTCTACATGTGCACCTGGGTCTCGGGTCCCTCTCAATACAACTCTGTACGCCTCTCTTGCCACCAGCAGACGTACTCCACCTCCGAGTTGCCCAGTAACGATTCATACTATACAATATGCAAATGGCACAGCAACAAAGGCATCCTGGCATGATTCTATTGGCTATGTGTATCCTGCAGTTAACTTTAGCTTCCTCTTATTGGTCTTTCTTCCCCTGAAGAATCACGTGGTGGCTCCTCCTGGTTGTGGCTTGAGTTGTCTCGTCTCCGCCCCCTCCTTGCGGTTATCACCGTCTGTCCTAAAACTATCATTCTTGCACATTCTTGCACCACATACCCTGCGAAAGAAAAAGTAAAGAGAGGAACTTCAAGCGGGAGTCCTGAACGTTAAGAAACCAGGGATTCATCAGCCGGGATGGCGACAACAGTGCAGTTATCCCCCCCCGGAGCCATTTGACTTTTCCTGTCCATCAAGTTGGCCAAAGTGGATCAGAAGATTTGAAAGGTTTCGTATTGCAACTGCGTTGGATGGAAAAACTGATGAATATCAAGTAAACTCACTCCTGTATGCGATGGGAGACGCAGCTGATGACGTTTTAGCGGTTTTGCCGTTAAATTCTGAAGATAAGAAGCACTATGAAGCTGTTAAAGCAGCATTTGAAAACCACTACGTGGGACAACACAACGTCATTTTTGAACGAGCACAATTCAACTCCAGACGTCAACAAGATGGCGAGCAGGCTGAGTCATTTATCACAGCAGTACACAAACTAGCAGAAAATTGTAGATTTGGAGAGCTTAAAGAGGAACTTGTACGGGACCGGATTGTAGTTGGAATTAAGGACAAAAGACTGTCAGAACAGCTACAAATGGACTCAGAGTTAACACTGTCCAAAGCTATACAAAAAGTCAGGCAGAGTGAAACTGTGAAGATGCAGCAAACGATTTTACACAGCAGCTCTGCAGAGGACAATAGACTGAACGTGGACGCTATAAAGATAAACACAAAGAAAGGAAAAAATCAAACTAAGCAAGTTCCAAAGAAGGAGTGCAGCAGGTGTGGTCGCAAGAACAAACACTCTTGGAAAGATTGTCCAGCCCGAGAAGTACAGTGCAGAAAATGTCAGAAAAAAGGACATTTTGCTGTAGTTTGCCGCAGTAGTGAAGCTGTAGGGCTCAGGGAAGTCACAGAAAACCAAGATTATGCAGACAGCGAGGAATGTGTGTTCTTGGGCGAGATTGATGCAGTGAAGTCAAAGCCCTGGGTTGAAAAGGTCAAGTTAAATGGGGAAAATATTCAGTTGAAACTTGACACAGGGGCAGATGTTACTACCATGCCAGTGAGACTGTACAAACGTGAGAGGGATGGTAAACTACTCCCATCTAAAAAGAAACTTCTTGGGCCAGCTCGTTACCCACTTGAAGCAAAGGGCTGCTTTAGGGCACAGTTGGCAGCAAAAGGTCGCTGCACATCTCAAGACGTCTACCTAGTTTCAGGTTTAGTCCAGCCACTGTTAGGTAGACCAGCTTGTGAGGCATTGGGGTGAGTTTACAGAGTGGACACAGTCAAAGACACTGAGATAGATTTTAGGGCAGCATACCCAACAGTGTTTAGGGGTTTGGGCAAGTTGAAGGAGCCTTATCGCATTGAGCTAGAGCAGGGAGCCATACCTGTTGCTCTTTCCGCCCCACGGCGTGTTCCTCTTCCCCTCCGGGATGCAGTCAGGGAAGAAATAATGAGGATGGAAGAAATGGGAGTTATTTCAAAAATAACTGAGCCTATAGAATGGTGTTCTGGCATTGTTGTTGTCCCCAGACCAGGAAACAAGTCACCCAGAATATACATGGCTCTTACCCCCCTGAATAACTTTGTGAAAAGAGAAGGGCATATTCTTCCTGCAGTGGATCAGTCTCTTGCTATGATGAAAGATGCCAAAGTGTTTACAAAGTTGGATGCTCGCTCTGGATTTTGGCAAGTCCTGCTCGCTTTGGAGTCACGGTCACTCACAACTTTCATCACGCCGTTTGGGAGGTACCATTTTAACCGCCTTCCTTTTGGCATTGCATCTGCACCAGAGCATTTCCAAAGGAGGATGTCGCAGATGCTGGAAGAGTTGGATGGAGTAATCTGTCATGCTGATGATGTGCTTGTATATGGCAGAGATAGGCAAGAGCATGACCAGAGATTGCATCGTGTGCTCCAAACCTTCCAGAAGGAGGGCCTCACTCTTAATGAGAAGTGTGAGTTCGCTAAAAGCGAGATCTTGTTTGTTGGACACAAGGTTTCACATAAAGGCATCGAGGCTGACCCGCAAAAGGTGAAGGCTATCCAGCAGCTCCCACAGCCAAAATGTGTGGAAGATGTGCGACGTCTCATGGGCATGGCAAACTACCTCGCCAAGTTCATGCCACAGTTGGCTACCACAACTACACCGCTTAAGGAGCTGCAAAAGGGGAGAAATGAATGGATTTGGGCTGAGCCAGAGGAAACGGCGTTCCAGAAGCTTAAGGAGATTCTAAGCTCTCCTGAGGTGCTCGCTCAGTACTCCAATACAGCAGAAACAAGAGTTGCTGCAGATGCATCACCTTTTGGTGTTGGAGCTGTACTCACACAAAAACAGTCAGACGACACATGGCGTCCAGTGACATACATTTCAAGAGGACTAACAGACACTGAGAGGCGCTATGCGCAGATTGAAAAAGAAGCGCTTGCTGTCACGTGGGCGTGTGAAAGACTTTCATCTTATCTTATGGGGCTACAATTCACTCTGGTAACAGACCACAAACCCCTGGTCCCTCTTTTGAGCACAAGAGGATTGGATGACCTTCCACCGTGCATCTTACGATTCAGGCTTAGATTGCTGCGCTTTACTTTCAAGATCATCCATGTTCCGGGAAAAACCCTAGTCACAGCTGACGCGCTGTCACGCTCCACGCGCTCCAGTTGGAGGTCCGCCCTCTGCAGGAGATCTACAGTTGGAAAAGGACGTGGAGGTTTTCGTGGACACTCTTGTTAGCTGTCTTCCAGCTACGGACAAAAGGCTGGAAGAGATAAGGTCCGCACAGGAAAAAGATGTGCTGTGCCGGAAAATAAGGGACTACTGCGGTGTCGGTTGGCCAGAGAAATGCAAGCTAGACCCAGAGCTGAAAGTGTACTGGCAACACAGGATGGACTTAAATGTGTGTCGCAGTCTTCTCATGAAAGGAGAAAGACTTTGGATCCCACCACTTTTGAGAGCGGACATTCTGCAACGTCTGCATGTAGGCCATCAAGGATTTTCCAAATGCAGAGCAAGAGCCAAGGAATCTGTATGGTGGCCCGGCATCTCGGTACAGATAGACAAAGTGGTGGGTGATTGTGATACATGCAGAAAATACAGAATACAGAACCGGGAACCATTGTTAACCACTCCACTTCCGGACCGCCCGTGGCAGAAGGTTGGAATGGATCTGTTCGAATGGTCAAAGAAGCATTATATTTTGATTGTTGACTTTTTCTCGAGGTACATTGAAGTTGCACAACTCAAACATATGACCGCAGATGTCACTATCAAGGCTGTCAAGGAGGCCTTTGCTCGACACGGAACTCCAGAGACGGTGATATCGGATAACGGACCACAGTTTTCATCTGAGCAGTTTAAACAGTTCGCGAAAGAGTTCCAGTTCACCCATGTCACGAGCAGCCCCCATTACCCCCAGGCCAATGGAGAGGCCGAACGTGCAGTCCGCACAGTCAAGGAGCTGTGGAAAAAAGATATGGATCTTCACAGGGCGCTGCTGGCATACAGGGCCACCCCTCTGGAACACGGGTTCTCGCCTGCTCAGCTGTTAATGGGAAGAAACCTGCGCACGACCTTGCCTCAATTTACTACCAAGCTGGATCCCAAGTGGCCGGACTGGCTGGCTTTTCGGAAGAAGGAGGAAGAGCGGAGGTGTGAGCAGGAAAAACACTACAATCGGAGACACCGGACACGACCACTCTCACAACTAACAACGGGACAGAAAGTTTGGATTACATCGGAAGCATCTTCAGGCGAAGTACTTGGACCTGCCAACACTCCCAGATCCTACATGGTTGAGACTGACAGGGGGATTCTCAGGAGAAACCGAAGTCACCTTCGACCTACAGGGACTATTACGAGGTTCGGTCGTGTCGTGAGGCCTCGTGATAGATTGGATTTGTGAATGATGCTGATTGTTCATTTAAATGGAAAGCAAGTAGTTTAAAATGCTGTTAAGAAGAATAACAAGAAAAAAAAATAATATGGTGTTTCTGTCAATGTTTAGAACAGAAAGAAAATGTTTACATTACTTTAATGGTTATGCAAATTATGCCTGTTTACTTGTAGGATTACGTTCAACTAAAAGGAGGAGGTGTAGTAATAGGTATTTAGGACTACATGTCCCATAATGCTTTGTATTGGAGTGGGGTCGGGGAAGGACTTCCGGGGAATGACTAAACGGAGTACTCGCCGTGTCTCGTGTGATTATTATACACAGCACTTTACAGTCTCACACTTTCATACACAGGAGGCAGCAACATCTAATGAAATATGTTAAGCTCAAACTCTTATATTCCTTTAATGCATAAATTGGTTCGATTTTATTTTGAAAGTGGCGAACGGCGCTCGCAGTCTTTGCATTACCGTAATGCACCGTGATACAAATGATTAAAAATCGGATTGTCGGCGAGCTTGACTTGGTCTTCGCGTTTGGAAGCTGGCCTTACTGCAGTTGACGTTGTCCCACGTGAGTGGTGGTTAACAAACGCAAACATTACGTTTTTTCGTTTGACTACATAGTCGAAAGGCGCTTCCTTCCATGCGAATGCGTGCTCGGTCATTTCCCATCGTGCAACACATGTTTTAATTCTCCCGAAGAGGGAAGCTTTGCGGAAATAGGTTTTCTAATGCCCAACATTTTCCAACACGGTAAGTGCCGAAAATAAGAGTTATTTCACTGCACTACACGCCACGTAACTAAACCTATATTAGCAGGGCCTTTTTAGTTTGTAACAGTGAAGATAAATGTGTTTAATTATGGGGTTCCGTTTGTGCCAAAGATATGTTGTTGCGCCTACTGTCTGTATATGTCGTCATGACGAGTCATTTGACAAAATGTGAGGATGTGTTGTTTGCCAGCGTCAATCTTGTAATGGTGTGTTGTCTTGGTGTGTAGTTTGGGAATGTAATTAGAATGTATAATTTCACAACGTTTTTGCTACGCGTTGTTAGACAATGCCGTGTGTTAGGCGTCAATGATAAGTGTCGTTATTACACGTCAATGTAATTGTCGATGTTACATATGTCAATGTATGTGAGTGCCTATGTCATATGGCAATGTAACTATCAATGTTAGATGTCAATGTGTCCATGTTGAATGTCAAAGTATGTGTCGACGTTCGATGCCAACGTTAGATGTCAATGTGAGTGTTGACGGTAAATATCGTCCATTCAGAATATTTTACCGCAGCGTCGTGATTGGTTCGTGTTATGGTGTAACCTGTTTTAAGTACATTCTGTTTTATTTTGAAAGGCCTAACCGCAAACTTGCTTATGGGTGTGATGGTTATCTTATGAGATTGTAGCAAAGTAAAAAATAAATGCGTTCGAGTTGCTCCAAATGTGTCCCGTGAATCCCTACAGTCAATATCACGACACCTGCCAAAGCTTAATTTAATTCTTTCTTACATCTTGTTAAGTTGGTGAAGCCGAAAATACGCCCCTCACGATTGAAGCCAGAGGGCAGCCGTCTTATGTTGCCACTGTAACTGCCAACGTCTGGTATCGTTTCGTTGAAAATAGTATTCCAAGTGCGCCATTCAGGTTGGGGTCGCTGTATTCAGTAATGAGAGCCTCTCATAGAATCAGTTTCACTGTTTCCATCGACCATTCAGAATATTTTACCGCAGTGTCGTGAATTGTTCTTGCTGTGGTGTAACCTGTTTTAAGTACTCAGGTTTTATTTTGAAAGGCCTAACAGGAAGTGCTTATGGGTGTGATGGTTATCTTATGTGATTGTTACATGGTAAAAAAATAAATACGTTTGAGTTGCTCCAAATTAGTGATGGACATAACAGTTCTTTTATAGGTGAACCGAATCATTAGAAAAAGTTCATCAAAAAGATTCGTTCAAAAGAATCGTTCACCGAATCATTCAACAGTTGGTGACGGGCAATACGTTCAGCCAAGACCCGCCCCCGCCTGACACTGGCTGCGGGTGCTGATTGGTCGTTCACGACGATTCACGAGTGAGTGACGGCTGAGTTCAAAATACCCGAGGAAAGTTACTTAGATGACAACTTTTTACACGCATCCCTAAAGCCCATTTGACTACACGTCTGGTTGTTAAATTAGGTTTATTGAACACAAATAAAATTCACCATTACAAGTATGGCACTGGCAAACACTTCTTCTGAAAACATCCTCACAATACGCAAACGTTCCACTGCTGTGCGGCAGCGGGTTCTCGGGGGGCATAGGCGGAAGTGACGCGGGAGCTGACTCGCCAACGTGGCGGTCATGCAATTATTTAGTTTTATCTTTGTATTTAGCGAATCAAAATATGCAAATAGAACAGCCAGGGGTAAAAACAAACTCGGAGGCAAAGAAATATATTTGAAAAATAGGTGTTTAGCGTGACGTCATTATCAAGCGCGCAGCCTCCGAAGGACCCCGTCCACATATAGCAACCCGTCCCTATCTAGTACCGACAACGGCAGCAGAAGCGGCGAAATACAGAGTTATTTCGGCCATAAAAAGGAATATACAACAGACAAAAAACCATCTGCCAACTGTGCCTCGCCGTTGTTGCTGCAACACGAGGTAATACAACAAACCTGTCCGACCGTTTGAATGCTATTACGAGCCCCTTTATAACCAACTCAGTCACTGCAGTCAAGCCAGCCGCCACTCTTATTTTCAATACTGTGCAACACGGTGCATTACGGTAACGTGCCGAAAGCGCTTGTTGATGGCCACCTTCAAAATAAAAGCTGTGAAACTCAAGTATGCACGTCAGTTGTTTTGATTTAAAATAATGTTATTAAACTTGTCTTTTCACCCAGGAGGATGCAAACTGACTCAGAATTGCAACAAGAAATGTTCTGATTTGAGATAGAAAGAGAAATCAATGTTAACTGTGCACCAATGGCTGACATTACAACAAATTAAAACAAATAATTCAAAATTAAGTTTTCGTTATCCCGCAACCAGACCAGTGCTGAGGAAAACCAGATCACCTCAGGTATCCAACCAAAGTACTTTCATCAAAATCTGATGTGGCATTTCAAAATAAAAGAAATCTCAAAATTTGACTGTTACACCCGAGTTTGCGTTATCCCGCAACCAGACTGGTTCTGGGGCACACTAGGCCAGCCCTGGTATCCAACCAAGGTACTTTCATCAAAATCTGATGTGGCATTTCAAAATAAAAGGCCAAAGAAATCTCAAAATTTCACCGTTAGACCCAATTTCGAAAATTCATTAAAAATAAAGTTTTTGTTATCCCGCAACCAGACAAGTGCTGGGACAAAATAGGCCACCCCAGGTATCCAACCTAAGTAATTTAATCAAAATCTGATGTGGCATTTCAAAATAAAATGCAGAAGAAATCTTTCGGGTAACTGACAAATTTTGACATTTCTCATGCCTTTTATTTTGAAATGCCACATCAGATTTTGATTAAATTACTTAGGTTGGATACCCGGGGTGGCCTAGTGTGTCTCGGCAGTAGTCTGGTTGCGGGATAACGAATACTTAATTTTTAATAAATTTTCGAAACAGGGTGTAAAGGTCAAACATTGATATTTCATTTGGCCTTTTATTTTGAAATGCCACATCAGATTTGAATGAAAGTACCTTGGTTGGATACCTCGGGTGGCCTAGTGTGCCCCAGTGCTGGTGTGGTTGCGGGATAACGAAAACTAAATTTTTAATGAATTTTTGAAATCGGGTGTAAGGGTCGATTTCTTTTATTTTGAAATGCCACATCAGATTTTGATTAAATTACTTAGGTTGGATACCTTGGGTGGCCTAGTGTACCCCAGTGCTTGTCTGGTTGCGGGATAACGCAAACTTTTTTTTAAATGAATTTTCGGAATCGGGTGTAAAGGTTAAATTTTTATATTTCTCATGCCTTTTATTTTGAAATGCCACATCAGATTTTGATTAAATTACTTAGGTTGGATACCTGGGGTGGCCTATTTTCTCCCAGCACTTGCCTGGTTGCGGGATAACAAAAACGGAATTTCTTATGATTTTTCAAAGTCGTTTGACACGGTCAAATTTAGATATTTCTCAAGCCTTTTTTTTTTCCAGATTTTGATGAAACTACTTTGATTGAATACCTGGGGTGGCCTTGTATGCCCCGGCGCTGGTCTGGTTGCGGGATAACGAATACTTAATTTTTAATGAATTTTCGAACTCGGGTGTCAAGGTCAAATTTTGATATTTCTCCTGCCTTTTATTTTGAAATGCCACATCAGATTTTGATGAAAGAACCGTGGTTGGATACCTTGGGTGGCCTAGTGTGCCCCAGTGCTTGCCTGGTTGCGGGATAACTAAAACTTAATTTTTGATGATTTCTCAAAATCATCTGTAATGGTCAAAAGTTCGCGACCCGACCCCGGATAAGCGGCGGATAATGGATGGATGGATGGATGGTCAAAAGTTGAGATTTCTTTAAGATTTTATCTTGAAATGCCACATCAGATTTTGAAGAAAGTACCTTGGTTGGATACCTTGGGTGGCCGAGTGTGCATCGGCAGTGGTCTGGTTGCGGGATAACGAAAACTTAATTTTTAATTATTTTTCATTAAATCAGTTGGAATATCAGCCATTGATCAACATTGATTTCTATTTCTCTTTCTATCTCGATTCATAACATTTCTTGATGCAATTCAGAGTCAGATTGCTTTCCCCCTGGTTGAAAAGAGAAGTTTGATAACATTATTTTAAATCCAAACCACTGACGTGCA